>NC_045735.1:721653-730262 GCF_008692095.1 Etheostoma spectabile
ATTTTGGGGAATTAAAAAGAACATTGCTATAGGAAAACAGGTCCATTTGACCCGAGGACAACATGAGGGTTAAAGAAATGCCAGTAAACCAGAGCTTGTTTTTCTCCCATCCCAGAATGCAGTGCGGACTGGCCAGACCCTCCTCCGCCGTGCTGTGGAGGAGGGTCTGGCAAAGCGAGACTAATATTGCAAAGAGGATAAAAAAAACGAAGTACTGTGCAGCCCTATTATACAATCAGAATTTTCTTTTTACATAAACATGTCTTAAAAAAGCTTTCTTATTCAACATGAAGAAGAATTCTGCCAAGACACAAATCCAATACGAAGCGCTGTGTCTAACATGCCAGAAATCCACACTAGATGCATTGATTTTATGTCTTTTTTTCCACACAGTATAGGCTCTTTCTAATAGAGAAATATTGATTATGCTTCAATCTTTTTCATCCCATAACTCAAAGCCACTGGTGTGCATTAGTCTGTGTTGTGCAGTGAAAGTAATGAATTGGATTGTTGGGAAGCAGCAGTATGAAAAGTGATATTGTACAAACGGAGGGCTTGGAAGGGGAAATATGAAAACCTCTGGCAAAAAAAGACCTTGGATGATTAAAGGAAGACGCGATTCTGCGAGTGTGTGGACGATGCAGCTGCTGCACATGCACATGCACGGTGCATGAAAACGCTTTGAATAAAAACAAATAGGTTTTCACTCATGCCCGGGGTGGAAAAGATGGCCGATCAGCAAAGAGAAGATGTGTTAAAAGCTAACGAAAAAATCCCAAAGAGAAAAAAGTGGTCATCTACGACAAAACGCTGACACACACACGCCCAATCTGCTCTGAGGCATTAAAGAGAATAAAATGTGCAACAATGAGATTAATGAAATACAGATGAGGAATAGGTAGACTGCCATACATTTTTCTTTCCACTTTGGTCAAAAATGAAGTGAGAAGAGAAGAAATGGTGTGAGCATTACTCATTCTGATGAGGGGTAATTATCCGAATACCCTCCCGTACCATTGGACTGTTACCTGCGTCCGTACAGGTTAGTCCTCCAATCAGACATCATTTAAACCATTTTACTGTCTGAACGGTGCTCACGGTGCCCCATCACTGTCACCATGACATCTCAGAGAGGGAGGACAGGAAGAACCACATGTAAAATGACTGAAAGTGCAGGAGATTTAGGAGTTCGGGGCAGCGGTTCTGTCGTCAGGGAGAGAAACAGAGAGAATATAAGCTATGACAGATTAAATAAAAGGACAGAGAGACAAAGGCAGATTGTGTTTTCCATCGTCTGTCTTTGTCTTTCTGTCCTTTTTTAATTTAATCAAGAGAAAAGCAAGTGCCAAGAATCACACAATTATGCAAAAATTGGCTTTGATTTTCTAAGTACTGCGAAAAAAGTTTCTTTCACTTGATTAAAGTGGATTTTGTGTTGCATGATTAATGCTTCAGTCCCACTGCACAGCAGTGCAGTTCAGACATAATAACAGCTTAACTTCAGCTGTCACATTTTCAGCCCGTCTAGATGTTGTTATTCTTTCCAATTAACTAGAAATGCTCCAACAATATCACCCCAAATTAATAACATTGCACTATTTGTCTAAATGAAATTCAGATGTTGGCATCGTCACAATAAAAACTCATTTTTGTTTTTGTTTTACAGATTTTCTGGGTATCAAACTTTCACCTTGTTGTAATTTGGGAATCCAGATTACCGTGTCTAAAATATGCGTGAAGGCTGAACGCAAATGCATTGAGTGGAATGAAAGAAAACAGAGAAATGTTGTAAAGCAGCGATGGAAACTGTAGAAGCGGGAACAGTAAGCAGAAAATGAGAAAAAGAAAGCAACAAAAACAAATGCTGCAGAGGTAGTAGTAATAGCCTGTTTGTCTTCGGCAACAAGTCCCCGCTCTCTCTATTACAGCCTGCTGCATTACATAAAGCTGCCTGACACACACACACAAACACAACACACACACACACACACCACACACACACACACACACACACACACACACACACACACACAAACACACACACACCCACAAAATCGCTGGTATTCACAGCACGCACAGCACACACTTGCACACAAACACTACGTTCAATAAACTGCGTCAGGAAAGAACTCTCACACACACACACACACCTTTATATATGAAATACACAAACTCATAGAAAGCACACACACACAAGTCCTGGTTCCCTGGCAGTGGATAACAGCAGTGAGATGTTTAGTATTCAGAGTGGGAAAGAACCAGAAGAGAGAGCAAGCAGCCTCTTCCTGACACCCTCAGAGAATGTTGCGTGCGTGTGTGGGTGTGTGTGTGTGTGGGTGTGGTGTGTGGTGTGTGTGTGTGTGTGTGGGTGTGTGTGTGTGTGTGTGTGTGTGTGTGTGTGTGTGTGTGCCTAATTCCCTAAAGGGGTTTTACTTACCCAAACAAACTCATGGGGTTGTGGGGGTTTAGCTGCGCCCTGAAAAGTTAAAGAAATTGAATTAGTCGACACCCTGAACACAAAGAATTACTTCATCCACTTTGTTCATGTTATTTAGATTTATTATAATGTACAAGCAAAACATGAACAAATCAGGTGCAGGTCTTGAAGACAATGTCAACTGTAATAATGAAGTACTGCATCACATTGTCTCCACCACACACACACACACACACACACACACACACACACACACACACACACACACACACACACACACACACCACACACACACACACACAACACACACACACACCACACACCACACACACACACACACACACACACACACACACACACACACACACACACACACACCACACACACACCCACACACACACACACACCACACACACAACACACACACACACACACCACACACACACACACCTTAGAGACCTGGCTGCCGAGAGAACACCAAAGCAATTTCTCTTAGCCTCAGTGTCCTGAGAGACTCAGCTAAAAGAAAACCATCCCAATTCAACAGAGAACCTGTTTAGCTAAGGAGGATGTATTAAGTTACTTAATATATAAATATATAAATTACTCAGTACTTTAGAGGCAATTCAGTCGGTAACTAAAAGTATTAAATTTGGTACGCAGCCCTACTGTTCAGAACATAAAGGACTCTTAAGACGGTCTGAAACCTGGGTGGCAGGCTGACATCTCCCAGTGGATGTAGAAACACCACCTGTAGAAACACCACCTGTAGCACAATCTGCACAACATCTGTTTTTGGTGGTATTTTTTCTCAATCTATAGCCAGTTAGTCTATATCATATATATATAAATAAATATACACACACACACACACACACACACACACACACACAGTATATATATGATCTCATTTTGGCCGAATGTTGGTTACTTTCCTCTTTCTTTGTGTTGTAATTTTAAACTCTGTTGGATTTCTGAGGACTATGGTTACCTGGTCCTCAGATCTCTGCAGGGTGAATCCAGACAGCTAGCTAGACTATCTGTCCAATCGGAGGTTTCTGTTGCACGACTAAAACAACTTTTGAACGTTCCACCGAAACCAGTTCCTTCCTGAGGCTGTTTTGCAGAGGCACCGATGCTCCATCCGGCGCTTATCACCACCCACGACGATTGTGATTGGTTTAAAGAAATGCCCAAAAACCAGAGCATGTTTCTCTCCCATCCCAGGAGGCTGTGTGGACTAACCAGACCCTCCTTCGCGGTGCTGTGGAGGGAGGTCTGGCAATGCGAGACTAATAGCTAGTTAACTGTTAACTAATAAAGATGGCAAGGCAGAAACACATCCTTTCATATCATAGTTAGAGATGACTAGTGTATGACTTGCCATCTTAGGAACAATGATTAAATAACCTTTGAAACGAGCCGCAACTGAACTTAAACATGTTACGTCTGTTGCTAGTTGCACCCAGTCTCTGCCCCCCCCCCTCCCCTTTGTCTGTTCTTGATTGCAGGAGTGAAGCCTGGTGTGCGGGAGTCAGGGGTCCAGCTGCAGCTCATCAGACCCAATCCCCTCTGCTTCAAATACCCGGTCAACCTACCACTCTTTGTCAGATCATAGCTTAGACACGACGTTAGTCTCCTCGCTGACTCTACCTTTGGATTTGTTTGTTTACCTCGCTTGTACTTATTTATTCTCTGTCTGCCACAGTTCCCGTTTACCTGACTCCTGCTTCCACCTTAACTACAGCCATCCACCACTCCTGCCCTCCACCCTGGCTAACTGGATTATCGGACACGGTACCACTCACGCTCTGCACTCTGGATACCTTTGGATCTGTTTTGGACTTGGTTCTTTTCATCTTTGTATTCCCATCATCGGACTGGATAAATAAACCTGTTTTAATATCATTCTGGTCTGTGTTATGTTTGCATTTGGGCTCAACTGGTTCCACACCTAACAAAACAGGCCGCACGACACCGCTGACGATGAGAGGGGCCCAGCTACTTAACAAATCCCCGACATCAGCAGAAACCCTGCCCTTCTTCCACTGGGGACTGAAACCTCAGACTGCATCTTGGAACCATTAAAAGATGAAAACTTGTGTTTCTAAAAACCACATAGCACTAGTTGATGTGTCTCGGGTTAGGGAAGCTTGGAGTTCCCTGCTGGAGCTGCTTCCCCCGCGATCCTTTACTGGATAAGCGGCTGAAGATGGATGGATGAATGAAGCAGTTGTACTCATTTGTTGAACGGGTGGTATTGTCATTGTTGAATGCAGTTATTATAAATCGCTTTGGGTTAAATGCGTCAGCTCAGTGAATGTGAAGTAAAAGAGGTATTTACTCGTTTGTCTTGAGTGCTGAACGTGTGTTTCAGTGCTGGTTACTTCCCAGAGTTAGACAGTGAAAATGCAACGGTGTGCTTTGGTCTGATTTATCAGCTTTAATCCTTTAAAATCCTTTAAACTGTCTGCACGTACCTAACTCAAGCAGCCATAGCTCTGTGTATAGTTTAAAGGAGAACCTTAGAAAGCGTGGGAATTTGAAGGTCTCCGCGGGGCTGACAGGCTTGCCAAGGCTTCATTAGCTTATTCACCAACCTGTCCGTCTCCCTGTCTGTCTGTCTCACTACCTGTCTGTCTGGCTTTCTTCTTACTGAGACGTGCCTGAGCTTGAGATGGGAGCTTCGGTCTTCAGAGAACAAGATTGCATTATCGATCCGTGTGCACAAACGAAAGAGAAAAGAAAGAGTACGTACGTGTGAAAGAGAGACACAAGAAACGAGAAGCATGATGACAGAGAAAGAGAAAGGGGTCAAAAAAGGGTGAAAAATAAAACACCCAGAACTGAAGCAGTCGGCAGACAGATGAAAGATAGCTCCGTAATAAGAGAGAGAGAGAGATGAGTGTGTTTCCACAAAGTACATGGAAGGATCTTAAAGATTCACGTCTGTATTATACTGTTGTTTCACAGATTTGATCAGAAAGTAGCTTTTTTTCCCCCCAAATAAAGGTTTTTTGGCCCCGATGTTACAGATTCTGAAACAATACTTATATTTACATCTGAATTTAACATGTATCTCACACTTCAGCTCAGCACAATCATCCCCCAGTATATGGTGAGCAAACTGCCCCCCCTTGGACTCAACACACCCCCCCCTGTGTAACTGGCTGCTGGATTTCCTCACAGTCAGACCCCAGTCTGTGAGTGTTGGAAAAAACACCTCCAGTGTCATCTCCCTCGGCGCCGGCGCCCCCCAGGGACGCGTACTGGGCCCACTGCTCTTCACTCCGATGACCTATGACTGCCGTGCACCAAAAGAACAAAAGCAATTAAAAAGGCCGATAAATGCCAATATTCTTTGGGCTTTCAGGCATTACTCGCACAGGAATAAGATTGATTTAGCAACGTCAAGTCAAAGTCTGACTGCTTCACGCGTTTGAACACCAGACTCACGTTCATGTGACCGGAATAGTGCCGCTGGATAATCATGTGTCAGAGCTATCTTAAATTGTTTTAATTAAAAAAAAAAGCTATTCCAAGCAATATTGTCCTAAAAGTCAATATCTAGACTCATACAATAGAAGTAATCCCTCGCAATCATCACAAATGACCCACTAGAAGTGTGTGGTGGTGTCTCCATCTGCAGAGACCTGGCCCTCTGCCTGGATTCTCTCTTTTCTTTCTTATTACGCCGAGTGCGGGACGTTTTTGGGCATTGGCAAAGAGACAATCAATGCGAGATTAGAGCCATGAACAGCCTCTGTGCACACACACACACACACACACACACACACACACACACAGGCACACACCCACACACAACACACCCACCCCACACACACACACACACACACACAACACACACACACACACACACACACACACACCCCTTGATTTATCACAGCCTCGTAGAAAGTGTTTTTTTCATTGCAAGGTGACAACACAAAATGAGCAACTATAACTCATGTTGTTGTGTTATTGTGTGAGCAGGTGCGTGATTGGTTTTGTGTCCTGAAATTCCTCATACCCGCCATCCATTGTTTACTGTTGCACTCTTAGTTGTTCTGTGTGTGTGTGTGTGTGTGTCTATGTGTGAGAAGGGAGGGTTAGTGCATCGATGTGTTTTGATCTTGTTTTTCCTTTATCTGTCAACCACACTTCATCTCCCTTGTCTTGTTAATATGCTGCACACACACACACACACACACACACACACACACACACACCACACACACACACACACACACACACACACACACACACACACACACACACACACACACACACACACACACACACACACACACACACACACACACACACACGCACACACGTGTGTAGGAAAGCTCAAGGAGAGAAGAAAATTAGCCTCTAGTGTCAGACATTGACAGTAATGAATGCTAGTCAGCTTACATTTATGGAAGTACACGTTGGTCTGCTCAACTGTCCATCACTACTTCAGCCACAGAGACCGGGAACAACAGTGTGGCCTGTTACAAGACGATTGTTATGTTCTATCAAGCGTACACCGGGGGGGAGAGGTGTTCAGAATTTCTTTATCAGTTTCCATAAAAAAGGGTCATTAGATTACCCTGGAGATCCAGGTTTTCATGTTACAATATAAAATAATTAGTAATAGAGCTCGCAGCAAGGTGCTATGTAAACATGTCAATGTAAAAAAACACAAAGAAAGTCCTTCTGTTGTCTTCAAAACACTCTGATGAATGATATTCATGAGAAAGCTGCAACACCGACATCCCAAATCCTCACATGTGGTGCACGGAAGAAACTAGAGCAGACAGCGCACTTCTCTGTGCAATTTATCAAATAAATGTGACATTTCCAGGCACAGTCTGCATCAGACGGCAAAAGACAATGCGTGTGACCAGACATGCTCGAGACTGTGAGAATGTGAGAAATGTCACCCATACAAGGTGTTAATAAATTATATAGCTTGCCAGTTTATGGACTATTTCTGCTTTCTGATAGGACCACAGCTTGTTGGCAGCAGGGGGGTGACTCCACTTTTTATATAGAAGTCTATGGGAATTAACCCTACTCCTAACTTTATTTATTATCCAGTTAAAACAATTTTCATTTTGAGTTTATGGTCTCAATCGCTACTTTCAAGTGTTCAATACACCATGATGTTCATTTAGTAAATTATGGTCCAATTTATTTTAAATAGACAGTAAAGCAGGGGATGCTTTGGGGCGTGGCTACCTTGTTATTGACAAGTCGCGACCTCAACGACTTGTAAATCAGGATAGAGTGCATCCATGGCACGGGGTCCGTTTAGATAACTATGAGGTCTTTGAACCTTTCACTGTTTCAGTTAAAGTAATAAAGTTAATTTGAACATTTTGGTTGACTAAAAATGTCTTGTTAATAATGGTCAGTTGCACCTTGCTAACCAAGCTAGCTAGCTAGCTAGTGCTAGCGTTAGCTGGTAATTTTAATGGAAACTTTTCCAACTGGTTTGTAGGTTTTCCTCTTATTGGCATTCCTAAGCGTAGGACGGAGCCACGGTGCCGCTGCTAAATAGCCTCAGGAAGGAACTTGTTGTTTTTTTAGCGGTTAGCTCAGCTCCAACCTCTCATCCAAATATGGTCACTTCGGACTTTTGGCTCCAAAAACACAAGATGGCCACAGCAATGCCAAACTAAAACAAACCACCAAGGGTGACGACATCACTGCGGCTACGTCCACTTCTTTTATACAGTCAGAAAATGCTACATTTGGATAAAGGCCTTATTCGGAATATCCAAACCGAATTTGGTGTTAACACGACCTGTATCAAATTCGGAATATCAAGATCACGATCAAAATCAGCTTTACTGTCCCCTGAGGGAAATTTGTCTTGGGCATCAGTGCTACATAAGACTGCTGTAAACATCAATAACACAGAGACGTTACACTCACATACAACACACAATCCACCCTACATTACATTACATTACACAAGAATCAATTACCCTCCCCTGTCAATCACTGATTACCAAGTCAGTAAAACCAGTGCTGATCTCCAACATTTGAAGCCTTCAGTTCGTATTGATGATTAAAATTATTATTTTACCAGTACAGTAGTTATTTGTAAAAAAAAACGTTTATACAGTATGTTTAGTACTTGTTCGTTAAATCAATGCTTGGGCCTGTAAAAAGGTTTTGT
>NC_045735.1:730272-731501 GCF_008692095.1 Etheostoma spectabile
CAATGTATTATGGAGTATTTCATCGTATCATAATTGTAAAAAAAAAAAAAAAAAGGTTACTACTTCATGGATTTCACCTTTCACGGGGTCTTTTTGGAACGTAACCCCCGTGAAAAACGAGGGTTCACTGTGATAAAAAAACAGATAATTCTGTGTAATTGCACTAGAGCACATATAAATAGTGGAATAATAGTGGAATAGTGTGCATGTTAAACTCACTGTTGATGGTGCCAAGATGGATGGATGACAGAGAGATGGATGAAAGGAAGAGCAGCTAATTTCTTGCAGGTAGAGACCTGCTTTAGTGCCAGGCCACCAGTAGGTCCTAACTGCCAGCCCTAAGGTCGTAAGGCGGTTTAGCACCAACCAGAGAAGTCCATTACAAACTCACTACCCCAGAGTATAAAGAGCTTGATTTTCCCATTTGAAGGGGAGATATAAAAAGGTTTTCTGTCATGTTTCAGTGGCAACATGTTCATTTTAAAACCCAGATGCACATCCATTATGAGCTCAGGCCACCAGAGCATTTCAGTTCCCACATCCACAACCACAAACAAGTCCAATTTACAAGATTCAGTCCGGGCATCAGATGTATGAGCCCGTTCAGAGTTAAGAGGGTTGGATGTAGAGCTGTAGTGATTATAGCCCCAGAGAATTCTTCAGAGGACCCAGTGCTTGTTTCTCCAAGCATGGAATTTCATTTAGAAAATTAAAAAATCAAAAAAAATCAGTGATTAATAAACTATTTATTCCCTCTTTGTTGTTTTGATTGTGCAAGAGATGTAAGCATCTCTATTTGTACTCTGTGGAAAAGGCTTCACCCATGTAGCGTTGCACTCTGCTTATTCTCTGATGATAATAATAAGATAACGTCTAAAATACACAAACAACTTGATTTAACTTAGTTTTTGATCGGCATGACAAATGCCAGCTACAGATTACTTAACTCCCAGTTTGTATCAAGCATCGGTTGCATGAGCATTTATACTGATCGACAAATACTTGATTTGACACAACATATTAAAACACTGTGTTAGACCTTTCCGGTGTCTGCATTTAAAACTTTAGAGGCAGCAGCGCATCTTTTTTTTTTTTTTATTTGAAAGCAAGAAAATAGCGTTAGAGACAAGTGAAATTTAGTTTGACAGCCTGCTTCCTGCCATCGTGGGCTGATAACCAGCACACACACACACACACACACACACACACACACACACACACACACACAC
>NC_045735.1:731511-733013 GCF_008692095.1 Etheostoma spectabile
ACACACACACACACACACACACACACACACACACACACACACACACACAACTAATTGAATTACAGTTGTGCTTGTTTTCTCTGCTAGCTGCTCTAGATAAACGCTATCAGATCAGACGCTGCTGTCCTGGATTCTCTCTAATGTCTGGTGTCCAAAAAAAAACACTGAAACGCGAGAAGATATGATTTGTTCAGAGAGGATTTTAGAGTTTAGGGGGGAGAGAGAGAGAAAGGAGGCGTATTAACACCAATAGATCAAAATAGGGTCCGATCATGAGGGACAATCGATGTTTACGAGCCTGGAGTTATGGCGGCTTTATGATGTGCAAGCTGTCAGTATTATCTATCACGAGCAACACCAAATCACTGCACCCCTGGCTAATATAACAGCAACAGGCCTCTCTCTGCATAGTAATGAATTATAATTCATTTAGTGTCATTTCTGGCTTGCTGGGTGTTGAAAAGAAGCCATTTTGTTGAGAAACTGCATTTTTTTGATTTCTCTAGTTCCCTTTGGGAGCCATCGGGACAACTTGTAAACACTTTGTAAAAGCAGAATAGAGAACATTCACTTACTAATCACTGAATATGTAAAATTTAATAAAAATCTGTTCCAGTTTTTAGTCCAAACCTTTAGTAAGACGTGACTTTGATTTAGGTGTGGTTAGGGGCCCAGCTCCCTGCTACGACAGAGCTTTAGGGCCACATCAATTATTTAGCATTTCGAGAAAATATATTGCATATTGCTCACAGGGACAAGGCGTCCTACGCTGTAGACCCCGCCACAATAAGGTACTTTATAACTTATTACTTCCTCATGTGTCTTTCTCCTTCTCTGTTCCTTTCCTCTCTATTTCCCACTCTCTTTTTTTCCAGTTGCTGCCAAGAATCACAGACTTTGTGAATTCACTGTGTGAAACCTGTCCGGGAACCATCACCTTATCATGGTGGAGGACTGGTTTGTGTGTCCCTATGAACCTGAGGGCTGTGGGGTCCTGGTAGGGTCTCCCATGGCCAAGTGGTCTCAGGTGAGGGGACAGACAACGAATGGTTCAAAAACCCCGTATGAATCATTGAGAGGGAGATAGAATGACCCTGCCTGGAGGATGCCCAGGGGCCCCCGTCTGGAACCAGACCCAGACGGGGGCCCCTGTCTGGAACCAGGCCCAGACAAGCCCTAAAGGAGGGCAAGTAGCTGTCAGTGGTAGTAGACCAACCGACCTCCAGTTGAACACCATGTGCTCCTAGCACAAGTAGGCTAAGGCAACAAAGAACACATCAGGACGTCCCACAAATGCAGGAACTCTGTCTTGAATGCTGTAAAGAACCAAAGTAGTGACACTAGATGTGACACAACACTGGTGGATGTGTGTGAGCAACCCTGAGTAGCAGTATGGACGCAGTTATGCTTGTTTAAAGCTGCTAATATAGACAAGAAATTACGCTTTCTGCAGACTCTGGTTTGGTTTATTGGCTTCTTTGCTTGTTTTGATCCCCCCCCCC
>NC_045735.1:733023-733333 GCF_008692095.1 Etheostoma spectabile
CCCCCCCTTACTAATGCAATAAGTGTGGCAAACCCCCAGCCACATAATGGTAAAGCGTACTGTTGTTTCCAGGAGCCTTTATTTACGTTCAGCCGTCAGCCTTCGTTTGAACACAAATCTACTCTATTCTTCCGTACACCTTTTCTCCGTAAAACACCGTCAGAGCTACAGGACAGATAAATAATCAACATTTAATCAACTCTTACAGACACACGTTACCCAAAAATCACATTGAACAATCAAAAACAAACCCGTTCCCGTTCCAGCTAGGTGCTTAATTACTCTCTTTTAGAGCTGTATATAGTTACAG
>NC_045735.1:733343-738056 GCF_008692095.1 Etheostoma spectabile
ACATGTTTTTCCCTCCTTACTTCCGTGCGTGCATCTCTCAAACTAGTCCCCCCCCTTTGTATACACAAGGTTACAGTTCCGCTAGGAGTCGCCAAAATAAAGGACTCATAAAATAAAAATAAACAAAGGGAGAACTAATTAAGTACAGCACTGAAGTGGTTACCTTGTTAATACACCTTTTTTAGAGCCAGTTACAATAAGTACTATGACTGCCACTACATGAGCTCGGTGTGCTACACTACATTAACATACACTACGTTACATTGACATCTTCACATTTGTCTCTGTGACTTTGGGATTATAATATTATTTACACTTTTGAGGCCGCACCATATTAAATTGTGATTTCTCTTTTAACTGGTATTGCAATTATCACAACATCACAGTTTTTACATATAGAATTACAGCTTTAAAATGTATTATTTTGAAATGTCAACAAACACAAAAAACCTTTTTTCCCATTAAAAGCACCAGCGGAGAGATGGATTTCTAACCTTCACTTCCTATCCATGAGAACATTCCTTAGGAACAGTATGATGGAAAACTTTGAAAACTGGGACTTTTTCAAACCCCGGTATACCTTGAAGCCGGAAACCCGGCCCACGTCTAGAGGGAATCATCCTTTTTCCCCTCATTATTGTCATTTTCATTGAAAATGTGATTTTTGTTGCAAGAATCCATACTAAAGAATGTTTTTTCTAGCACCAAAGGTCTTAATTCAGCCTGGTGTTTTCACATGTTTTGCCTTTAACAAATATTGCGCCCCTACTATGAAAGTCTTGAAAGCTGAAAAAACACCAAGTGTTAACAAAATAATGTACGCAGACACACACTCCTAAGATATAACAACATATATAATATAATAACCCCCGCTCCGGACAAGGATTGGTTAAATGCGGAGTCTGATTCTACGTTGTGCTGTGCGTACATGTATGTAATAAGATCTAATAATTATTCCTTTCCTAACCCTTAATGTCTTTTTTTCATCACATTTTTAAACTACTTAAAACCTTTGACCATCTGTCCAAGTACCTCTGATCCTTCCTTCAGCTCTGTGTGTGTGTGTCACGTCAGGTATGTTTGTGTAGTCCAGGTGGTTTCTCAGCTGGTGTCGTGTTCATCAGGATGTTGTGCACCACTCATCCCAACAGGTCTCTCTCTCTGTCACACACACACACACACACACACACACACACACACACACACACACACCACACACACACACACACACACACACACACACACACACACACACACACACACGAAAGTCCTTCCCTAGCAGATTCATCATGCATTCAAACTTCCCACATCTAATCTGCATTTTTGCCCCAAACCTTTTAATAATATACAGACAGATTCTGTTTATAATTAAAACAGCTGAATGTGAATATTTTTGAAGGGTGAAGAGCAACAGCAACACAAGCATCGGCTGAGGGGAACCACGTTTTAAATCAACACCTCGTAAACACAGCTGACCAGGGCCTGAAGGTAACGTTTTTCACCACCTGCCACTGTCACCTTGTACCAGCCAGGTTGTTTTTGTTGCCTCATAAAAAGGTAAAAAACAGGAATTGCTGCGTCTCTCTGATCATATCCTGTCCTATTCATGCGAGTCTACTCGTGGACATTGCGCCATCATCGCGTGCTGTAGTAAGGGGGGGGCGTCTTGATAATCCTGCAAAAAGGATTAATTTCCTATCCTGGGCTGGGACACATTCTTACGGTTTGATAAAGTACTTTAATGAAAATTACATATAACCAATGATTTTCATATTAATTATTCATAATAAGATCTCCAATGTCTCTCAGAGTGTATGACTTCTGTATCTGTCTGTCTGTTTTTGGACTTTAACTTATCATTGCACCTACGATAATGTAGCTGTCCTCAATTTAGGTCATGAGTTTGACCCGTTCTCACTCTGGCTTGGTCAGGGGCTGCACGTGGGACCTCTGGGACTGGGACTGAGTGATGAAAATGCGATAGGGGGCCCCGGTTGTCGATCAATATCTTGCAGTGATGCGGGCCCCTGATTGGTCCGGGCCTGTAAATAACTGTGCACCCTGCTCATCAATAGTTACATGTCTCAATCACTCAATTGTCATTGGCTACCTGCCAATGTGGCAGGTGGATTGACAGTGTTACCTGACAATCCAATCCAATCCACTTTATTTCTAGAGCACATTTTACAAACACAAAGTTACCAGAGTGCTGCACAGAAAACTCAAACATGCAAAAAAAAAATAGATAAAATGAATAAATACTAAAATACAGTAAAACAATAAGACACATCAGAGGAATTGTGGGAAACTTCTCCGGGAACCATCACCTAATTGTGGAGGAGGTAGATCGTCAATCTACCTGCCAATGTGGCCGGTGGACTGACAGCGTTTCCTTGACAATTGCAAAATTCACCCGCATTTGGGAGGTGGAGGTGTCTTTTCGGCCCTACTGTTAACAACATAAAGGACTCTTAACCCTTGTGTTGTCTTCCCGTCAACCAGAAAAAACAACAACCCTGTTTTGATCGCTTTTTCCGACATTTTTGTCCCTTTATTCAATACTGTGGGTACAATTCTTATTTTATTTTTTTCACTGAAATGAGTCAAATTTGACCCAAGGACAACATGAGGGTTAAGACGGTCTGAAACCCGGGTGGCAGGCTGACGTCTCACAGTGGATGACGAAACACCACCTGTAGAAACACCACCTGTAGCACAAGACTGTAGAAACACCACATGTAGAAACACCACCTGTAGCACAAGACTGTAGAAACACCACATGTAGAAACACCACCTGTAGAAAACACCACCTGTAGCACAAGACTGTAGAAACACCACATGTAGAAACACCACCTGTAGAAACACCACCTGTAGCACAAGACTGAGCCGCTCCATCCGCAACCTCTCCATCAACATGGAGACCTCTGTGGTGTCCACAGCTCAGGCTGTGAGGAACCAGGGTGTGACGCTGGAGGAGAAACGTTTTAAGCGTTCACTAAAAGCCTATGTCGTGCAATAGAGACAATAAAGACAAATATGAATGGTCAAAGTTGTCATATTGACATTTGAGCTGATTATTGATTCACAAAATCACCTCATGCGTTGAGTAGCATGCAATAAAACATTCTCTGTTTTAGGTTTACAGTAGTTTCCGTCTATAGCCAGTTAGTCTATATCCATGATATTCTACTCCTGGGATTGATGCTGTGCCGCCGGAAATTGCGCCGAATGTCCCTCATTTCAACAAAACATTGTTCTTCTATGGTGCACGATGTTAAAACTTCAACACTGGTACATAAGGCAGCAGAAAGGGTGTGAAGACTTTAACCTTAGTATAAAACAAAGGCGGTTTGAAACATAAAATAAAGCTAATTCAGAAGTGTCTACTTATAGCCAGCAGGGGGCGACTCCACTAGTTGGAAAAAGAGGAGAGATTGTAAAGAAGTCTGAGAAAATTACCCGACTTTCTTTATATATTACCATAATAAACATGTACTTAAAATTGCAGCTGTGCCCATAAATAGTTGTCCGCTGAAGTGCCCTAGGTAGGCATCGGTGGAAGTAGCTCTGAATACGGAGCAGCTTCTCCCGGGGATGGAAAAAAAACAACTAAATTGGATGGGAATGGTAAATGGAAAGCATGCATGGGTGCCTGCATCTGTCCAGGCGCTGGGGCCGTTCTCAACAAATATGAGACTGTTGCAATGCAGCATGAGCAGACAAACCTATTTGAATTTTAATATCAGTAAGATGGCAGCAGCTTTGATCTTGTCTCCCATTTATCACATAAAATGTATCTGACAAAGTGCATTGTATTCTATGGTGTTAGCTTACATAAGACCACAGAAAGGGTGTGAAGACTTTAACTTTCAAATAAAAGCAAAAGGCGGTTTGAACAGTAGAGATATGTTGCATGGATGTAGATTCAATACTAAAAGTCTTAAATACACAGAATTTGATGTAGATTTGCTGCCAAACCGATTCCTGTTACACATATCTGGGTCAGAGTCTCTCGGCAAACAGTTTGACACCCCACCCTCGCGCCTTTATGATCAAGTCAATTACATTTATACAGCCCAGTATCACAAATTTGCCTCACAGGTTTTACAATCAGTGTAGCTGTGGTTGTTGTTGTTGAACATGCTCTCTCTCTTTAGACCAGAGAAGGGAAAACTTCAAACAAAAAAGCAGAGAGGAAAAACATGGAAGATCCCCCAGGAAGAGAAACTAAAGAGGGATGATGTTTGATGTGTGTAAAGAATAACCAATATAATAAAAATACACGGAATAAACTTACTGATGTGAATCTCTCTTGTCCTTATTCTACACCCGTTTCTTGCAACTGTTCCCGGGGCTCGGCTCCGCAGCTTCAACATTTAGCTGCGAGCCGTGTTAAAAAACACCAGAACAATAATCTGGCAATGCAACACATGTTCATGTTCATGTTCATAGGATTACTGGTCGTAGATATGATTAACCCTTGTATGATATTCGGGTCAAATTGACCCATTTCAAATTTTTACAAGAAGAAAAATGGTAGAAGTTACGTTTTTTCTACCTGAAAATCAACGGCCTTCCCTTATTTTCTGTGATAAACATGTATTCCTGACTCAATTCGGAAAATTATGCTAGATATGACCACTTATGTTTTTTTCAATAGTGGATTTTTAACATGAGTTATGACCTTATGACAAAAAAACGAACCCCACTTCC
>NC_045735.1:738066-741349 GCF_008692095.1 Etheostoma spectabile
GTGTTCTAGTAGAGACTGACTGCATTCCCTAAACATATAATGTATGTTATCTCAACTGTTTAAAATTGAGATAAAGACAATATTTGTTAATAGATTTTGAAGTAAAATTTTATTTCTGAATTGTTTTTAAAACGCCAAATAAGTCAAGGGTCAATGTGACCCGACAAGAGAGGGACCCGAAAGTTAAGAAAACACAAGGGTTAAAGAGATGGAAAAATAAAGGTAATTCAGAAGTGCCTCCTCTAGTCGTAGAAAGAAGGGAGATGTCTGAGTAAATTACCCTACTTACTTGATTTATCACCCTAATAAACATGTGCTTAAAGAGTGTATATGCAGATATAGATCTACGCGTTGCTCCTCCCCAGCTCCACCCTCTCATCAACGCATCGGCACATCTTGGTCCAAAAAACCAAGACACTGACTGCCAAAATATCAAACTCTACGCTTCAAAAAGGTAGTCTACAAACCGACAGGTGACCTCGCCCACTTCTTTCATAGTCTATCTTCCTCTTAGCATAGCTGTATGTACGGGTACAAGCTTCTACTAGATAGAATCTCATTTATTAAAAACTCAAACTCCATCAAATTCATGGCACATGATGATAATTAAATCCAACTCAGCTTCTGCTGAGCTAATTGAATTGTTTTCCAAATCTTAATCAGCTGATTGCTAGTGAGGACCGTTCCATTCATTTGGCCACCAGAGGGTGAATAACATCCTCTGCAGGGTTTTATGAATCACTGCCAGAAATAAATCTCTTCTAATGCAACTTGTATGCGGTTACCTTGAGCCGAGCTGACTCAGCCGGGGTTAACGGGTCGACTAACGCCGAACACACATTCACACCAAGTGATTCATGCACCCTAATATAATGTGGCACCAGCATGCAGAGACACAATGCAGTGAGCAACAACACAGGCTGCATCTGCTCTTTAACCCTGGCATCGGTGTGTGGACGGCAGTCTCAGCCCCAGCGGGATTAGAGACATCCATTAACTCCTGCATATCGTCACAGCAACAGCACTGGAAAGGATGTGGCGTGATGCAACACACGTTATCCAATGGTACACAGCATGGGGAGGAATAAAAAAAAAGCAACACGTTTATAAGAATGTGTTGGATGAGCTTCCTTAACGCGACAACGGTTAATTATCATTTATAGAATAATGTTGTGAAATTAATTTACACATTTGTAGTGTGATTGTGTATCTTGTCACAATTGTATATTTTTACGATATGACTTTGTTTTCATTCCTCACTAACTTACTTTTCTACATGTACTTTTACCATCTGATAAGGAATCAAACTGTTTTGTGTATTTTTGTTTTGTATTAGTTTCTTCAGGTGTATGTACATTTTATGTGACGCGATTTTTGTTTGTTTCTGCTTTCTGACATTGTATTGGGTATTGTGTATAACCTATCTGACGTTTAGTGTAATCATGTTTTGATGAATAAAGAGTATTTAAAAAGTGGTTATATGTAAATCCCCTTTGGACAAAAGCTGGTTTTCCCACACCTGCAGTTGTAAAGGTCTAGGTCGGAGTTCAGCGTTACCGGGAGCTCATATGGTTGCGATGAATGTTTTGCTCAAACAGAAAGTCATTCATTTACACGAAGAGAATAAGATACAGAGGCATCGCTCCATTCAAAGCGTTGCATGCGGTAATTTATTCTAATTTGAATGTATTGTGAGCTAAACCAGGTATCACTGTCACTGTGTCGCGAGCCACAGTAATAAGAGTCTGTTGTATTAACCAACGTAATAATAACTCATCAGTGTAACTTATCTAAAAAGGATTAAAATGTCAGCCCTAAACGGAAGGAGGATGTAATAAAACCACACTGCATTCTAAAGTTATTTTAGACTTACATTACTTTACCGAGGGCCAATTTTGGGGACCTTTATGAATCTCTTACAATCCCGTAAATGTCTCCATCTGTTGAAAGCCCTAGCGAGTGTGACTTTCGTCAGTCGTCTTTCACTTTCCCTTTTAGATTTAAGTTGATCTTTGGGTTTAATTTCCTTCTTTCCTGTGATAGCCCTGCCCCAGTATCTATCTATCTAAAATAAAATTAAAATACAAGTAGGCCTATCTAAAGAAATCTCCTGCTACCTTTTACCTGGCTCAATACAATAACACTTTTCCGGTGTTCAGCCCAAATCTGTGACCTGTCAGAATGTGTGCTCTGTAGCATTGTCTAACTGCCACTTCGCGGGCAAAGGCACTAATAAAAACTACATAAAATTTGCGTTTTTTTTGTTGTTGTTTTTTTTTTACTGTGTGCTGTTACAGGTCATTTACAATCACCAGATGGAACATTGCAGTTTCAGAAACATTTAAAAGTTACATATAGTCACTTTTTATAGTCACAAAATAAGCACGGGGATCGTGTTACGTGAAGATTCAGTCAGCTGGCTTAGTGATGAAAGTGGAAGATGCCGTTGTCTCGAAGGTTATGAGAAGCTAACATGTGGTTAAATGTTGTTTTTCTCAGGAATAAGCGGCCGCAGAGTGCACTGGCTTTGCCTGTTATGGAAAGAGATCGACGTCTGCACACTGTTGTAGCGTTGAAGAGCCTGGAGAGATAACAGATAAAGGAATGTTGCACTGCACCAAGACGACATAGAAGAGGTGCAACATCCACTGTGATAACACACTTTCAAGGCCAAATATGGAAGATGACTTGTAGGTTTTGCAACGAGGTCTCGGTAGAAGCGCCCTGGATGCTCTCAGGCTCCCTGACGCTGATGAGATTTACTACTTAAGTTTTGAAATTTGGTATTGAATGACCAGGCATTTTTCGTTACTCGATACTATGGAGGCAATTTGGTCTGTGCAGACCAGCCCTATCTACTTGCATAAAATTCTTAACTTTCAATTAAATATAAATTAATTCAAGTTCAGTGCATCAGGTGAATCAGTTGGTGTCCGAGTGAATGTACGGCATAGAGAACAGAGAGCTAACTTCATTTTCAAAGGCTTTTTCTACACTTCATAGGGGTCAGTGGACGTCCCTGTTCCACGTGGAAAACCATACCCAGCTGCATGTGTAAATGAGATAAAACATTAAAAGGGAATAACAAGAAACTTGTGGTTGAAACATTAATTAGGCCAAACGACCTACGCACTGCAACCCACGCCGGGCTTTATCAAAGAACTGAAGGGCAGTGACTCACTGTAATGACCCGGAGAAGTGCTGCGCTGCAGCCTCCTGCAGCGTGCACCGACACGAACCACAGAGAGAGAGGGAGAGAGAGAGAGGGAGAGAGAGAGAGAGA
>NC_045735.1:741359-746975 GCF_008692095.1 Etheostoma spectabile
GAGAGAGAGAGAGAGAGGGGAAGAGAGGGGAAGAGAGGGAGAGAGAGAGAGAGAGGGGAAGAGAGGGAGAGAGAGAGAGAGAGGGGGGAAGAGAGGAAGAGAGAGAGAGAGCAGAGCCAAAAGCACCTGTAAAGACACATGTAACAACCATATAGTCATATTCATACAGAGATTTATAGATACTGTGATCACTGATAAGAACTCAGCTGGTCAGCTGTTCATTGGTGGTCCAGTGTTAACTATTTGCATTGTGAGGACTTCAATACCCAACTATTAGCACTACTAACAAAGAATGACATATACACTTTGAAGTGCTACTAACGCTGATGTTTTCTTTCAACAAAAGAAAATCTCGTAGTGTCTATCGCGATATGTCGCGACCTTTCTCGAGATGTACATTGCGCCAGTTGATATTGCGATGACAATTATAAAAAAAAATAAAAAAAATCGATATATTGTGAAGCCCTAACATACATACTGTAGTAAGTTCACCAGATTTAGAGTTTGCTAGTGATGTACACTTTCGTGCAACATAACAATGCACAAAGCAAATGAAGGAGACATCCACAGCTGCACATTTGCATTGTGAGTCATCTCCAGCCAACCAGATTTGGGGACAGAAAAAATTAAATGTATTATTGTTGAGCTTTAAAAAGTAGCAGTTTTTAGTAATCTCTTGAGGATACAGGACAATGTTAGAGTGGATAATATGGAGCTAGAACAGTGACAGCAACCTGTGGTATTGAAAATAAAATTTGCCATTGAAACAACAAATATCGGCATTGAAAACTGTTGAACTGATCTATAAAAATACAAACATCAAAAAGTAATAATCTCATAATCCTATGATATTATTTCACTTTGACATTTGTTTGCATCATGATGGTTTTTCAATGTCAATCTACATTTTTTCTTGATGTCCGTGTCTTTTCAGTGACAGTTTTTTTTTTTTTTTTTTTACGCTGTCAAGATTTTTTACAATGTCACTGGTTTCAGTTTCAACTTTCTGTCACTGTTTTGGCGTAGGGGGGAGGGGCCTAAAGGGGAGGGGCAAAGAGGGCGGGGCGTGTGGATAATTTACATAGACTACTGGCGAGAGGCCGCACCTCCACAGGAATCCTGCCATTTTTTCACATAGAAGCAGACTGGTTTAGTGTTAACTTTTAATGTAGTTAATCCGTTCAGCCTTTTAGTGATTTGCCTAGAAACCTATTATGTGAAAAAATGGCAGAGATGAACAGACTTGCGGATATTCGGTTTTAACAACTCTGGGAGGATTCACTATGGAGGTGTAGTCTCTCGCCAGTAGCCTATGTAAATTACCCACAAGCCACGCCCCCATTTGCCCCTCCCCTTTAGGCCCCTCCTCCCTATGCCAAAACAGTGACAGAAAGTTGAAACTGAAACCAGTGACAGCGTAAAAAAAAAAAAAAACTGTCACTGAAAAGACACGGACATCAAGAAAAATTTAGATTGACATTGAAAAACCATCATGATGCAAACAAATGTCAAAGTGAAATAATATCATAGGATTATGAGATTATTACTTTTTGATGTTTGTATTTTTATAGATCAGTTCAACAGTTTTCAATGCCGATATTTGTTGTTTCAATGCCAAATTTTATGCTCAATACCACAGGCTACTGTCACTGTTCTAGCTCCATAAGTGGAGAGCCTTACACTCATGAATACTGTACTCTGCATTGTGTTTGGATTGATCCCCACCCGTGGGTGGAGAACATCACTGTCCCCCACAGAAACACCACAACTTCACTTTCGGCAAATTGGGGTCGACAGCCTCTCCATCACAGGCGACCGGACACTCGGGCTCGGCTGCACCGCTGCTGTCTTCTGGACTAATGAGTCCATTTTTTAGAGAGAAATGTCAACTGTTGTTGTCTTAAACCCAATCTGGAGCCTCAACATGCAGTGACAGATGATGGATATGCTTTATTAGCAGGACAATGTAGCTTACTATTTGTGCTCAGCGGTACATATGTATTGTAACGCTTCATTGATTCTATCAAAAGTTTTGTTTTTTTGCTGCTCTGCCTCTGGTTTAAATTAACAGGTGAAGAGAATCAAATGCAAATGGGTGTAATTCAAAACACTTTATAGTATGCATAATTTGCATGGCTGTTAATGTAAAAAAACAAAAATGAACTGTAAATATGAGTGCTGTCAGTTAAACGTGTTATTAACGGCGCTAACGCAAACCCATTTCAGGGTTAACGTTCTTTTTGGCCTAGCAAACTTTGTAGTTTTTTCACATGCTGTTGCAACAACCAATATTGTTAGAAAAACTACAACACCCACCGGATCTAGCACGCCCAGTCTGAAATACCAGTTGATGGCCAAGCACTTAGCTGATGCCAATTCTCCGTCCCCCCCAATCATCAAAAGTATTTTTTTTAACCCTTTTATTGCTGGACAGTGTTACGCTGTGTGAGAGACTGTTTCCTCCAGGTGAGAATGTTACGTGTGAAATTGAACACTGCAGTAGACTATAATGCCAAAGTTTCAATAAAATAAACATTGGCACAAAGCGAGCCGATCCACTTTTCTACGTCGATAAGAGCATTCAAATGAGAAGAAAGTAATGGGACAAAAGGAAATCAAGGGACATTTGGAATAGATAAAAATGTGCAAGTTACCTATGACATTAATACGATTAATCGCTGATAAATATTTTAATCGTTTGACAGCACTAGTAAAATGTTCTACAACAACAATATTGTATTGTATTAACAGCTATGTACTGGTAACTCGCGTTGCCAGGTAACTTCTGTAATTTTAATAGAATACAAGATAATGTTCTGTATATCACACACACACACAAACACACACACACACACACACACACACTGTATAGAAATGTCTATGGTTTATATTTTTCTACATTGTTTCTGTTGCGATGTAAATAACTAATCTTGACCTGGACTCGCTCCCTGTTCTCCATAATCAACACAAAAGATGAAACACCCAACACAGAGTCTCAACGTGCTATAAAATGGGGACACGGTTACATTATTTGATGACTATTCTGTTTTTTCTGTCCTTACCAAAATGAACGTAAACAATAAGAAACACTGAGATAAGAGAAATAGGAGCCGGAGAGCCAATCTTTTGTGTAATCCCGGGAAAACCATTTGAACAACCACACATCCAGCCCTGTCTCTCTCTCTCTCTCTCTCTCTTCATTTTGCTCAAATAAAAACAATTCCAATAAACTCGTGTCCAAAAACAAACGTCCCCTTCCAGACTAGTGACCGCTGCTCTGATGTACGAGTCAATAGTAGTCAATTCCCGACGGACGCACACTGCCGACGTCCTCGTGAAAGCTTAATAATCAAGAGGCTGAATAATTAACACGGGCCTCTTATTGAGGCTGTAAAGTCTGTTTGTGAGTCTTCAGTCCCTCTGCCTGATGGCTCTCTGTGGGAGACAGAGTGTGTGTAATCGTGTACGGTTGTCAGTGTTTGTTTCAGTGCATACCAACTCTTTGGTGTGTCTGTTTCTGTTGTAACTACCAGGTTGCCAGCTGGGCATCCTGGTCTTTCACAGCAGTTACCCAGCAGCTGATGAGGCAGTCCCAACACGCATGGGGATTTGGCTTTTAAGGCGGAGCCAGGTTTTAAAATGACAATAGGCTCGTTGGAGATGAACTGCGCCTCGCCTGTAAAGTGGACGAGAGCAGGCGGGTAGGAGATGTATGGACGGGGGAGGCGAGGAGAGGGAGGGGGAGAGAAAGAGGAGGTTTAAGTGATTTAAACTCACTATCTGCATTTCAACAGTACTTGATTTACAGCTGATTATGTGAAAGTACACATCTATTAACTGTAATTAGTTTTTCTGCGACCGTCACAGGAAGTGCTTTTATTTGAAGAAGCTACATGGAAATGTCTGTTGTGTATTTTGCCGTGTCCGTACCTGCTCTTGTTCTGGCTCTGACTACGGAACAGAGCGGGACAGCAGTGAGAATGAATTGGCGTGTGATATTGAAGCATTAACAGAGTGCAAAACGTGTCGAGATGGCCACAAAAAAAAGCTTGGTGTCGTTACGAGTCCGAGCTCAGCTTTGAGAGCAAATCATCTGAATGTCAGCTTTTCTCTCAGGCGAGGCTTCGTTTCCTGTGCAGAGACAACTGGAGTGCTTATATAAAGGTGTAGTCAGTCTCCTGTGTTCCCTCACTGCAAACCCTTCTCAAAATGTTGTGCTTGGGTTTTCTGTGGACGAGAGAGAGAGAAGAGAGAGAGGACGGAGAGAGATGAGAGAGGAGAGGAGTAGAGGAGGACGAGGGAGATGCGAGGGAGAGAGAGTGAGAGAGAGGAGAGGAGAAGAGAGAGAGAAGGAGAGGAGATGAGAGAGAGAGAGAGGAGAGAGGAGAGAGGAGAGAGAGGAGAGAGAGAGAGGACGAGGAGGAGGAGCGAGAGAGAGAGAGAGAGAGAGCAGAGAGAGAGAGGAGAGAGAGAGAGAGAGAGAACGTCCCTGCTGTGCTGGCATAGGCTATGATTAGGAGATGAGCCAGGTCTGCGCAGAATCGATCACACGGCGATCGGCGCCCGTTGCATGCGGGTAGATTTGTGTCCGACTTGATCCGACTTGCTCTGACGTCACGCACACGGGGGCAACGGAAATCTCGCGAGAGCAAGGCGGACGAGTTCTGAGACGCAGGCGGCGCGGCGCTTTTCACCGACTGCAAGAGCCAGGCGGACCCAGGCGGACCCAGAGCATGCTGGGAAACGCCAGCTTCTCAGCTGATTCAACACCTGATTGGTTTACAACATGATGACGTGTTTATGTTAAACTTTCATTGCTTTGGAATCGGAGGGATTTTAATGATATTTGTCTGATTTAAAGACTAATTCTGTCCAGAACACATGTGGTGTGATGATAGGTACGTTTAGAAGTCAGAGAGACTAAATCCGATCAGATCACTGATCACCTCCAGTCTGTGTTCAATTAAATCAGCAACGGATCGCATGTAGAGCGCTTTGACAGCTATTTCTTCATAATTAAAACAACTGAAAACTGTGTACCAGTGATATGTGGGTCTGATTATATTTTATTAAATCGGAAACGCACCACAGTGTTTTTGCACTTCAATTCAATTTTATTTATAGTATCAATCATAACAAGAGTTATCTGAGACACTTTACAGATAGAGCAGGTACCTAACAGTTCTAGTAGTCTCCTCCAGAGCAAGCAACAGGGCGACAGTGGCGAGGAAAAACTTCCTTTTAGGCAGAAACCTCGGTCAGACCCAGGCCCAGACCCAGGCCCAGACCCAGGCTCTTGGTAGGCGGTGTCTGACGGGCCGGTTGGGGTTAGAATAAGAGTGGAAATAACAAAAATAGAAAAAATAGTTTGTAGCAGTTCTTTGTAGTAGTTCATGGCATAGCAGGACGCAGCTGGGCACCGCAGAGTGTAGCAAGATGAACATGGCATCGCAGAACGTGGAGCGGGACCATGGCAACAGCGGCCACCACGATCCTGGAGCTTCTCCGGTCCGAGGGAACATGCTGGGACTTCCTGTCCAGCCTGAAGGCGGCTGGAATCGGCTGGAAACTGTCCGACTTTACCGCAGCTTTTTGCCCCCCCCCTGAATACTGCCG
>NC_045735.1:747000-747866 GCF_008692095.1 Etheostoma spectabile
GCGGTAAAGTCGGACAGTTTCCAGCCGATTCCAGCCGCCTTCAGGCTGGACAGGAAGTCCCAGCATGTTCCCTCGGACCGGAGAAGCTCCAGGATCGTGGTGGCCGCTGTTGCCATGGTCCCGCTCCACGTTCTGCGATGCCATGTTCCTCTGGCTTACAGCTCGGTAGCGGTCCCACTGCTCGTCTGCTATGCCATGACTACACAAGAACTGCTACAAAACTATTTTTTCTATTTTTTGTTATTTCACTCTTATTCTAACCCCAACCGGCCCGTCAGACACCGCCTACCAAGAGCCTGGGTCTGGGCCTGGGTCTGGGCCTGGGTCTGACCGAGGTTTCTGCTGCCTAAAGGAAGTTTTTTCCTCGCCACTGTCGCCCTGTTGCTTGCTCTGGAGGAGACTACTAGAACTGTTAGGTACCTGCTCTATCTGTAAAGTGTCTCGAGATAACTCTTGTTATGAATTGATACGATAAATACATTGAAATGAAGTGACCAAACCCTGTGGTGCGATTCCGATTTAATAAAATATAATCAGACCCACATATCAGCTGGTACACAGTTTTCAGTTGTTTTAATTATGAAAGAATAGCTGTCAAAGCGCTCTACATGCGATCCGTTGCTGATTTTAATGAACAACAGACTGGAGGTGATCAGTGATCTGATCGGATTTAGTCTCTCTGACTTCTAAACGTACCTATCAGTCACACCACATGTGTTCTGGACAGAATTAGTCTTTAAATCAGACAAATATCAATTAAAATCCCTCCGATTCCAAAGCAATGAAAAGTTTACATAAAACGTCATCATGTTGTAAACCAATCAGGTGTTGAATCAGCTGAGAAGCTGGCGTTTCCCAGCATGCTC
>NC_045735.1:747876-753428 GCF_008692095.1 Etheostoma spectabile
TGGGTCCGCCTGGCTCTTGCAGTCGGTGAAAAGCAGCCGCGCCGCCTGCGTCTCAGAACTCGTCCGCCTTGCTCTCGCGAGATTTCCGGTGCCCCCGTGTGCGTGACGTCAGAGCAAGTCGGGATCAAGTCGGACACAAATCTACCCAGCAGAAAGGGCGACGATCGCCGGTGATCGATTCTGCGCAGACCTGGCTCATCTCCTATCATAGCTAAGCCAGCACAGCGGACGTTCTCTCTCTCCCTCCCTCCCCCTCTCCTCTTCTCTCCTCCTCTCCTTCTTCCTCTCGCTCTCTCTCTCTCCTCCTCTCTCTCTTCTTCCTCTCTCTCTCCTCGCTCCTCTCTCTCTCTCTCTCTCTCTCTCTCTCTCTCTCTATATTCGGCACAGAAAACCCAAAGCACTGCAACATTTGAGAAGGGTGCAGGAGGGAGGAAACAGGAGACTGACTACACCTATATTATAGACAGCTCAGTTGTCTCTGCACCGGACGAAGCCCTGCCCTGGAGAGAGAAGGAGGGAAATCCAGATGATTGCCTCAAAGTGAGCTCGGACTCGGTAACGACCACCAGCTTTTTTGTGGCCATCTCACACTGTTTCACTTTGTAATGGCTTCAATATCACACGCCACAATTCATTTCTCACTGCTGTCCCGTCTCTGTTCCCGTAGTCAGAGCCAGAACAAGAGGGACAAGGTACGGACAACAGTACACAACAGACAAGTTCCATGTAGGCTTCTTCAAAATAAAAGCACTTCCTGTGACGGGTCGCAGTAAAACTAAATTACAGTTAAATAAAGATGTGTACCTTTCTACATATCAGCTGTAAATCAAGTACTGTTGATAATGCAGATAGTGAGTTTAAATCACTTAAACCTCCTCTTTCTCTCCCCTCCCTCCCTCTCCTCACCCCTCCATACATCTCCTCCCTTCACTCTCCATCCCTGTCCTCCTCTCTACCGTCCATCCTTCACCTCTCCACTATCCTAACATCTGCTCTCCTTTCAATCCATTCTCATTGCTATGCTATCCTCTCCCCTTCCTCCCTCTCCCTCCCTCTCCCTCCCTCCATTCATCTCTCTTCTCAAATCTCTAATTAATCCCTCTCCTCACCCCTCAGTCCCTTTTCACCTCCTATCTCTCTCACCCTAAGTCCCTCTTCACCCTTCATTCTCATCTCTCTCCACCTCAGTCCCTTCCTACCCCTCCAACCTCTCTCTCACCCCTTCCTTCCTCATCTCTCTTCTTTCCCTTCATTCCTCATCCCTCTCCTCACCCCTCCAACTCTCTCTTCTCACCCCTTCCTTCCTCATCTCTCTTCCTACCCCTTCATTCTCATCCCTCTCCTCACCCCTCCAACTGCTCTCTTTCACCCTTCCTTCCTCATCTCTTCTTACCCCTTCATCATCATCCCTACTCCCACCCTCGTCTCTCTTCTCACCCCTTCATTCCTCATCCTCTCCTAACCTCCCCTCAGTTCTCTCCTCCCTCTTTTATTCTCATCTCTTTCCTCACCTTACCTCCCTCTCCTACCCCTCAGTCTCTTCTCACCCTTCATTCCTCATCCTCACGCTCCATTCACCCCTCGCCATCCCTTTCTCACCCCTCTAACTCTATCTCACACCTCAGTCTCTCTCCTACCCCTTGCATTCCTCCATCCCCCACACTCCCTCACCCTTCCATCCCTCTTCTCACCCCTCTAACTCTCTCCTCATCCCTCAGTCCCTCTCCTCACCCCTTCATTCCTCATCCCTCTCTCTCCTCACCCCTTCATTCCTCATCCCTCTCTCTCCTCACCCCTTCTCCACTGCTGATGAAGCAGAGTTGTGCGAGCCAACCAACTTGACTGCAGTCAGCGCAAAAAGAATTAATGGAGTGATAAAATAACCAGACAGCAGAGTTCATAAAGAGATGAATGTATGGACGGACGGACGGACGCTGCAGAATGGAGGAATGGAAAGTTCAGAATAAGCAGATAAAAGAAAAAAGGTCATGGGGGGGGGATTCCTGCAGCAGCAAGAAGTCCCGTCCCAGTCTTATCTCACCTCAACACACGTCTGGCTAAAGTTATCCTAGCGTTTTCTTTACCTCTCCCTCCATCACACCTGCTGACAGCTGAGACAGCAGCATTTAAATCTCTTAATTGATCTCATTTTCTTTACATTTTTTCGGGCCCCTATCTCGCCGGCGCTCAGCCCGCATCGAAAAAGGAAGCCGTGAATTTTCCTCGCGCTCAGCAGCCGCCCGCCGGCTCTGACGCAAAAGAGAAAAAAGTTGCGAATACAGGTGTTTTTCTGCTGGAGTCTGAATGTGCACTTAAACATTATAATGGCCTGCTTCCCCGAGTGCAGACAGCAGTCGGATGACTGAGTGATGAATTGAAGAAGACAGTGGGGATGAATGTGAAGACAGAGTGACAGATAGTTTGGTGAAGAATAGATTAAACTGGATTGGACAGCCCTGGCAGTGAGTGGATAGAGGAAACCGACAAAGAAAAACATCATCCATGTCGTTTCTTTTGAATATTTTTTAGATCTAAAAAAGGGAGAATTTACAGTTAATTTCACCAGAAGAGCAGCGACAGTTTAACAATAGCTGCGAAAGGTTGTTTTCATCCAGAAGGAGAAATCAGATCAGATAATAATTTATACTTTATTCATCCCACAGTGGGGACATTCAACATTTGAGCAGCACAATTGCTTTAAAAACATTAACTGGGTTCAAATATTGAAGAAATTATAGTGTTTGTACATTGAGGCTTTCGCTGAAATTCTTTTTAGAGCTACTGCAAAGTCTAAACAGCAGGCTGTTATTTTTCCACTTCAGTTGATAACTCCAAGTGCAATGTACCCAAGTGTTGCAGAGCTTTATTTTAATATTATATCATATATTAGCCTATAAATAGAAAGGCCTCAAGGTTCACACAAGGAATGCAAATATAAAGAATGCTATAAAATACAGAACAAAATATAGACAATAAAGATTACCAATAATGGGGCTAAAACTAAATGTATACAGAGAAACCGGGGAAAATATCACTTTTCCTAAATTAATAACTTCAATAACAATGGCTTCACACCCTGACACACTCTTCTAATGTGACTGAAATAAAAACTGTCCTCTAAAACTAATCTGAATAATGGCCTGGGAGCATACATTTATTGCAAAAGTGCAAAAGTAGTGGTGGAGGAAGTAGGCCACTCGGATATAACCCTAACTCCTTACTTAAGTAAAGGTGGCAGTGCCACAGTGTAAAAATAATGCTGTAAGTATTTAAGCATTGGCATTAAAATCTACTTCTATAGTAGCCTACCAACAGTGATAGTAGTGGGGTCGATAGCAACACGTGTGGGCTGCTACCTTTCCCATGGGGAGCTAACGTGACACTCATCATGCTAACATGCTAATCGCGATTAGCATCGCAACGTCTGCAAACTGGTGGGACTTGATAGTGTTAATAATAACAATGCACGCGCGTATTTACCTTCTGCACATTGACAATGAATGCTTCACCAGCGGGTACAGCTCACGTACCTGCGCACATCGTATCCGCCGAGCCAGCAGCTTCACCCGGCCGCGTCACCTCCACTCTAAAGAGGCTCTGATCCGTTTGACCTGCTGCCCTCAGGTGGGCGCTGCAGGTGCATCAGAGCACCAGGTGGGCGCTGCAGGTGCATCAGAGCACCAGGTGGGCGCTGCGGGTGCATCAGAGCACCAGGTGGGCGCTGCGGGTGCATCAGAGCACCAGGTGGAGCGCGCAGGGGTGCAGCAGGAGCACCGGCGAGGCCGGCTGCGGGGTGCATACAGAGCACCAGGAGGGCGCTGCGGGGGCTCAGAGCACCAGGCGGGCGCTGCGGGTGCATCAGAGCACAAGGTGGGCGCTGCGGGTGCATCAGAGCACCAGGTGGGCGCTGCGGGTGCATCAGAGCACGGACCAACAGACTCAAGAACAGTTTCTTCCCAAAAAGCCAAAACCACCCTGAACTCACATATGCACTGACTCCACTCCACAGCCCCCCTGGACCCCCACGGTCGGTCTTCTTCTTCTTCCCTCCGACTGTGCAATACTGTTATGCTGTTATATATAATACCTCAAAGGACACTGGAATTTGTGCAATTTCATACAAGGCAATATTTAATATATTTACCATTTCTTCATTACTTGCAATATTATTTTAATTTGTAAGACTTATCTACTTCACCACAATGTGTATTCAAAGCTACTTTAAATACATGTGGCTCTCCAGACTCAGGATCTGGCACCAGCACCCCCCTCTACTCTTGTTCTCTGACTACCTACAATTATATTTTTGACGTTACAGTGCTTTACATTTTATAGCTTGTGGAGGGAAAAAACAATAGTAGCCTAAAAGAAATTTAAAACAAGTGGTGAAAAAAAAAAGAGTCAATAAAGTGACAAAAGTGAACAAGGCAAGATAAAGTGACAAAATGTGGAAAAGGGGTCAAAAAAAGGACAAAAACGTAATAAAGACGTTGTCAAATGTCAAAAAAAAAAAAAAAAAAAGATTATTACAATTTGGGAAAAAAAAAACATAAAGATAAGTCGAAAAATGTTGAAAAAGTGACAAAACCATGGGGGGGGGGGGGGTGGGGGGGGGAGGGGGGCGCCACCAAATGGTTGAAAAAGGACGACCGTTAACCTTGAATAAAAATTTTTCATTTTAATTGTGATCCGAAAACACAAAAATTTCCCGGTCGGCGGGAAGACAACCGAGGGTGAAATTATTAACCCTTGTGTGGTATTCGGGTCAAATGACCATCTGCGGAATTGTACACGAAGAAAAAAATGGTACAAGTTACATTTTTACCTGAAATATAACGTCCTACCTCATTTCTGTGATAACACGTATTCCTGACTCATATTAGAAAGTTCATGATAGTTAGACCAATTGGTAGTTTGTTCATATGAGATTTACACATGAATTATAACCTTATGACAACAAACGAACCCCACTTCCATTTGTAATTGTGTTCTAGTAGAGACTGGTGCATTCCTTAAACATATATGTTATCTCAGCTGTTTGTAAAACCCCAAATAAGAGACACGAGAGGGTCCCCAAAGTGAAGACAACACAAGGGTTAAATCATTAATGCAACGTTAACCTAAATGCGTATATGTGCACAGATGCTGCGTGCGTGTAACGACGGCTAATTCTGGACTATTGTGGCTGAAAAGGACTCGTTTATCTTTATTGGACAAAAACAAGCCACTAAAGCTGTCTTTATTGTGATAGAGTGGCACGCAGTAGCAAAAGCATAATTCTCTCATCTGGCAGCGTAGAAACATGGTGATCTCACTCCAGAAAAATGTCCAATTTGTCCTAATGCATTCAGGTAAAATGGGACAGTCACTCAACACCCCTTTACCATAAGAGTAAAGTGTATTGTGAAAATACTTGGATAATATTTCAAACATTTTTCTACATAAGAAGATACACAGATGCCTGTAGAGCAGGGGTCTTCAACGTTTTCCAGGACAAGGACCCCCAAACTGATGGCGAGATGGAGCGGGGACCCCCTAATTATATATATTGT
>NC_045735.1:753453-762645 GCF_008692095.1 Etheostoma spectabile
ATAACACTTGTGTTATATCAAATGGTCCTATAGTGACATGTGTTGCCTTAGAGTGCGGATCGGGCCGGATTTTTCTGGTCCGAGCAAGGCCCCGGAGTTCGACCAGAGCAGTAACCGAGCAAGACACAGAGCCCGAACGGCGAGTATGAGTTAAGATTATTTATGTACGGAGCCCGACCACAGTTAAAATGATTGTTTCTCATACTAATGACACAGGTACGTGTGTTTGTGTGGGAAAAGCCCAGTTTTATTCAGCAGTGTAGGAAGCATTGGGAAATGTCAACGCTGAAGGAATCAAGCACACGGGGCAACAAGCACCATTACCTTCATAAACGCTTTTGTTTTTAAATTCAAATGTTCAACTGCCTTATAGCGCTGATGTGGCCCGAGCCGACCCGAACCGGGCATCATTTCTAAAGATCTGTCCGAAACCCGGCCCGGGCCCGTCGGGTCCCGTCCGGGTCCAGTGGGTCCGTCGGGCTCGGGTTGGTTATCCTCTCTAGTGGCATGATGACGAAAGACATCTTCGCCGCCATTTATCGTTACTGCAGTGTGTGAATCATTAATGTGGATTTAAGACTTTTCAATTAGTGGAAAAAAATTGCAGGGGGGGGGGGGGGGTGATGGGGGGGGGGGAGGGAATGGGGGACAGGGACATGGGAGGGGATGGGGGAAGGTGGGGGAGGGGGGAAAGTATAAAAAAAGTTAATTCAACCAAAACTTTGCGACCCACCCCATCAATACCTACTGTTGAAGCCCTGCTGTAGGGGTTGACTGGTGGCCTATGAACGTGGAATGGAGGGAACAGAAGAGAATAGAAAAGCCTTTGTTGTCTTTATACACAGTCACCGACCGGTGCATGAGACTGAAAGCTCCGTTGACAGTGTTTAAACAAAAATAGATAAGAATATAAAATATTTAATACCAGTGCAGTCCGGTGAGCAGCTGTATTCATGTGTAAAATGGCTTGAATACACATTGTGTGAAAGGTAAGTAAGATGAGTATAGACAAAGGAATAAATATGAAAATGGTCAAGTACAAAATAGTAAATAAATATATAATAAATATTGCACAGAGATGGAATGGTTAAATATTAAATATTGCACTGTATGAACTAGAACTGTTGGGTCCTTGTAAATTCAGGAGTGTGGTCTAGACCTGGTAAATCGTTAAACAAAAGATAACTCTCGTTATGATTGAACTATAAAGAAAATGAATTGAATTGTATAAGTCCGCCGAAGCATGATGGCGAATGACAACTCAGTGGGAATTTTACCTGAATTACATTGCAAAATTAAAAAAGACACACACACACACAACACCCCCACACACACACCCACAACACCCACACACACACCACACCACCCCAAACACAGATTGTATGTAAAACACAACAAACACAATTAAACAACCACATTTTACCACGAACTGGAATATGCAAATTGCAGCACCACACCCACACACACACACACACACACACCACACCCACACGACTGTAGTAAAACACCAAACACACAATACACACACCAAAGACGTATGGAGAACAAACCAAACCACACACACACACAAACAATAACAACCACATTTCTCCCTGAACTAACATGCCAAATTACACACACACACACACACCACCACACACACACACCACCCACGACTGTCAGTAAACCCACAACACACACACACACACAAATGATTGTATGTAAAAAACAAGCACACACAATAACAACCACAGTTTACCTGAACTAATAGAAAAATTACACCCAACAAACCACACACCCAAACACACACGGACTGGATGTAAAACACACCAAAGACACAAACACACACATAACTAACACCACATTTTCCTGAAACTACCATGCAAAAGTAAACACAAACACACACCCCACCACACACACACAAACACACACACAACCACACACACATGAAGTATGTTCTAAAACACACACACACACCACGATTATGTAAAAAACAACCACCAACGACTGTATTAAAACACACACACACACCCACACAAACACACACAACAACAACCAAATTTTATCTGAACTACGCATGCAAAATTACACACACACACACCCACACAAAAACATGACTGTATGTACAAACACACACACACACAACCCGAATGTATGTACAACACACACACACACACCAATAAATAACCCCATTGTGCAGACTCATCCGACGTTTAGGGAAGCACCAATTAATTCAACTCTGAGATCGGTCTAGTTGGAAGAGTCCAACGCAAACGAGACGGAACACGGCAGGGTTATGAGACACTCAACATGAGAACAGGAGGTGTCCCATGTGGAGGAAACTGAGGGAAGGACAAATTCAGCTTAATCACAGGATTTAAACACCAACGGGCCTTAACAACACGAGATTGTGTGCACGAGGCAAGCTTTCTCTGCCTCGTAGAGTCAGTATAAACACAACAAGTGTTCTGTTAGCAAAACGGGTAGGGGAAACATTGCAACCACTACGGTGAAAGGGAGAAGATGAGAGTGTCCACGTTGCATTCTACTTCCAGTAAACCACTTTCAGTGTGAAAGGATAAGGATGTGGGAAGTGTGTGAAAGGCAAAAGAAAGGTCGCCCGCAGACTCCGAGGCCCAATTGTTTTAGAAACACCTGATCCCATCGCCTGCAAAACATATTGACATGCGGTGATTCTTACTTCAAGAGGCACTAGAGTTAAAAAGCAAAAAACAGATCCCAGTCATTAGATCTGACCTAAGACCCCTCTATTGCATGGTGTTGCCGTATGGCAACAAATCCCTTTCTAGTGTTTTCCACACTAACATCTACAATGCATTGTTATTTGATATAATGTGTTTAAAGAGGTCTTTTATTTTGAAGGGGTCGATTATTTGATGACTTCACTCATAAAACAAAATCCTGTTTCCCCGCCCCTTTTCCGGACTGGCCCCAATGAACCTACGTTCCCGGATTCAGCCAAAAAAACTGTGTAAGGGGTTGTTATTCCACTGTGTCTGGGGTAAGTACACTTTAAAGTTTCATAATTTAAAGCAGTTAAAAAGCTTGTATTTTTTCTGTTAAAAGGCTAAAATTAATATATGCAACTTATGCGATATTGAACGCCTGCCAAAACATATTTGCTGTGATTTTACTTTCAAGGTTAAGAGTTAAAAAAAAAAAAAGCAAAAAACAAAGATAACAGTCATTAGATCTGACCCTAAACCCTCTATTGCAGGGTGTTGCCGTATGGCAACAAATCCCTTTCTTAGTTGTTTTTCCCACAATAAACACATATAAAAATGCTTGTTATTTGTATTACTTGGGTCAATCGGTCTTTTATTTTGAAGGGGTAGTCATTTTGTGACTCACATACACAAAAAATCCGTTTCCCCGCCCCTTTTCAGGACATGGAACACTGAACACACGGTGTCCCGGATCGCCAAAAGGTAGTTGTTCTCCACTGTATCGGGTAAGTAACTTTAATTTTTCATAATTTTAAAGCAGTTAGGTAAAAAGCTTGAGGGTTTTCTGTAAAGGCTTAAATATAATTATGGCAACATATGCGAATATTGACGCTGGCAAAACATATGTAAATGGTGACAGGATGTTGGAGATCTCTACAGTCTGTTGTGGCCAGCGATCTGTTCTACTCTGTCATCTGCTGGGGCAGCAGCATCGGAGCCAGCGAGTTATATAAACCAGACTGACAAATGATCAGGAAGGCTGGCTCCGTGATCGGCTGCAAGGACACATTTGAAGCTGTGGTGGAGAGGAGGTCTTTGAACAAATGTTTATCTATAATGGATCACCCGACTCCCTCGCCAACCCCCCACCACTGGTCCAAACAGAGGAGCTCCTTCTCAACGAGGCCCGGAAAGCTTTGAATGCCGCCCGGAACCGCTACAGGAGCTTTCATTCTCACAGGCAATGAAAACTCATAACACGTCTCAAGGGGGCTAGATGAATTTTGACCCCACAATATGCATCTAATGCAACCTGACAGTTGGTTTATTTAACTTTAAATTTTAGCATAGGTATTTAAAGCGTTGCAAATTTTTGTTCCCCATCCTTAACAATTAAAATATTTGTTCTTTGTACTGATTCGTATTTTATTTCAGGTATAATGTTGTATGTTATGTTTCCAAGTATTCTTTACACTATATTGGTGCTTGTGTGATGATTTTGCAGTGTTACACAGGAATTTCCAAATTTCTTGGATCAAATAAACATCTATCTATCTATATATCTATCGATTCTTACGTTCAAGTGCACTAGAATAAAAAAAAATAAAAAAGCACCACAAACACAGACTCCCAGTATTAGATTGACCCTACCCCCTCTATTGGCATGGTCGGTTGCCGTACGGCAACAAATCCCTTTTCTTAGGGTTTTCCACATAAACATAAAAATGCATTGTTATTTGTTTAATTGTGTGTAAAGAGGTCTTTTATTTGAAGGGGATATTCATTTGAGACTCACTATGGATCGTTCCGGGATCAGTTGGTGGTGTATTTCTTAATTGTAGAAGCATTTTCAACAAAAAAATCTCACACCTTTTCTTGGGGTGAGTAAACTTTACATTTCTCAGTAAACCGTTAAAATGTACATTTTTTTGTAAAAGAGTGAAAATAATTTGTGCCTATGGCACACGTTTATGCGAGAATGACGTGAAAGGGGGACATTGGAACAATGGGCTCAGATATAAATTAATATAACTTAGGCTAATCCCATTACCTGCCGTGTTTGCAATTATTTATATATTTTAAAGAAAAAAACATTAAAATGTATTTATATTATGTTATTCCAGCATTCTTGCACAATTAATATATTATTGCAAATTATTCATCACACACTAATGTAATGAACTGCCACCAATAGAAATGACGTATGCAAAAAAGGAAATCATGTTGGTCACTCAATTATCCGTGGTCACGAGGACATTTAATAGTCAATTAAACCCTTTGGTTTAAACCCTTTTTTAAATTATCGCATTTGTTTTTGACATTTTTTGTCACTTTCAATTGTAGCGGGTCCTTTTTTTTTGATGTTTTGTCCAAAGTAGTGTTGATAGTTCTATGTTGGACATTTCAGCTTATTGTGACCAGAGTCCATTTTTTATGATTGAAAAAAACTGAAAATTGGTCAAATTCGACTACGAGGACAACATGAGTGAATAGGGAATTCCTACAAGAAGACTAGGTATCAGAAATAGGTTGTCAGTGAAGTATAGTCCCGTATTGTAAGTGTAGTCAGTGTGTGTGGTTATTGTGCCCATAATCAAGTAAACTGTATCATGTGTCTTTCTTTCAGGTGTATATGGACAGATGATTACAGTTCGGGTATTTTTTAAGAATCGTCAAAAAAACTACAATTAAAAATAACTGATTTTTTTTTTTTGAAATATGTTCATTGATTGTCAAGAAAGGAACAAGGAAAGAGGAGAGAGGGAAAACCGAGAAGAAAATTTACAAACCTAACATACAAAAAAGCTAAATATAGCCGGAACCAAATACCGAGCACATCTGGATAACAATAATGTTCCCGGTCATGGTAAGATGGATTACTATAAAAAACACCTTACATAGAGTTAAAAACGAAGAGCATTTCAAATCCACACAACATTGTCACAAGTGTAATGCTGTTGGAAAACCCTTGATGCTTTTATTTAAGGCATAGTAGGCACAAGTCATGGTAATTTAATTTTCATGTGTAGGTTTTTCAGGCATTAAAAAGTAAGACATGTCTTTAGTAAACGTACTGTAGCTGGTATAGTAGAGATTTTGGTCTATTGTGTTTTTTGTTCCACTCGGAACTAGTGTATAGTGGTGGTTTCAGATACGAAGGAGGATTTGTTGATGGGTACATAGCCAAAGTATAGCGTTAGCGCACGTTACACTGCTCGGAAGTGAAGTTTGAGTCACACTGGTAAGTGAACTATGAGGCACTTTGAGGAGTCAGAAACCTTTAGGAACAAGCAGCCAACGAACGAGGTATTGTGGCTTACACGGGCACTTCTTATTTGCTGCAAGCGCAAATTGACCTTTTGTTTTAAAGATGTAATGTTTATTATTTTACGTCTGACTATGTTATTAGCTAGGTCTCACGGCGGAAGGTGGATGCATGCCAAAGCAAGAAAGAAGCAAGAAAGAAACGCCCCGATCAAAAGAAACCAACCTGGGTCGTGTGTCGTGAAGAGAGAAGAACAGGTTAAAAAGCCCAACCGTCTAAGGGTTCCATTGAAGATGTGATCGGATCGGGTCACATTGTATTATCCAACCGTGTCTCCTCTGCTTCATTATAAAATCCAGTCTGTCAGATGCAAAGTACATGGAAAAGAAAGTTTCTCGCAGCCACAACCACGATGAGGCACAGAATCCCTTTTCCATCCATGGAGAATTAATTTGTTTGAACACCATCACAATTGAATGTTATATTACATCAGATTTATTGAGGAGTGGAGTACACTCGTGCCCCCCCAGGATTGCTACAGGGGCCGGGGGTTACAGATTCTACAAAAAGCCTCAGAAAAACACCGAACCACATGCACCCCCAACAGGAAGAAGTGTACTACACGCCCAGAAAGAAAGTGATAGAGTTCATGGCTGGGACTTACAGGGGTGGGAAATCAGGCAGAAACTTTTTGCAACTTTTCTCTTGACTAATTACTATGGAGCGTTTTACAACTGTTGTCTTGAGTGGTGTCTGGTATTAACATGAAACAACTTTGACCAGTACAGTAAGTAGACAGTCTTCCCAAATTCCGTCATTAATTAATATTCAAACTCCTCTGTGTTTTCGCGGACTCCACGTTGACCAGCATACAAAAAATAAATAATGAAGTAACACATGGGGAAACGTGTGATACTATAAGTTGAATTTGTTTGGTCATTCTTTCACTAACAGCATGTTTTTAAAGAAAACATCCTTATTTTTTTGCACTTTCCACGGATGTTGTAAGCATCGCTAACAAAAAAACAACCGTCAAGACATTGTACACCATGTGTTGAATGTCGACAAGACCGCAAAAAAACCATATGTCATTTCATTCTTACTTTCAAGGGCACTAGAATTAATAAAAATTGCAAAGCCACAGATCGCGTCAGTGGATGCAAGAGGGTTTAAGATGAAACATAAAGTTCATTAGCACTTGTGGAGGTCTGAGGTGAGTTATACGGAGAGTTTGACGGAGTTCTCCGCAGAGTGTGGGAGGGGACAGTGAGGATGGACAGGGCCTCATGGCAAACACATCATCCACACTGGCTAAGGGGCTCCTGCAAACAGCATTATACCAGCGAGGGAAAACGATCCTCGATTCTAAATCCGGGCAATGATTTGTTGGCGAAACGATCTGAGAGGACACGGCCTCTGGCGGGCCATGGGAGTCCTCTAGCAGGACGGTTGGTCTCTTGGTCATTTGGGACTCGTCTTTTCAAAACTGCCTTTTCAACAAGATATCATTCTTGCTGCCTATGGTCATGTTTCCATTTGACCTGCATGGTTCAGGGGATGAGACCACAGGCCGTGGACTAGTAGCCGGGGATTATTTACAGGCACAGGGCTATTCTGACGTCTATTGCATGTATATGAATTAATAAAGATTTTTTTTTTTTTTTTTTTTTATTCTTACTGTGCAATTTGTTCATGTGAATTACTTAGTTTTATGTGAGCTTTCACCTTTTCAAATCCAATAAGCTAATGAGTTTTTATTGTCCATATGGACCAACTGAGTTGTCTAATGAATTTCGTACACCATCTCTACTCAGCTAGATTAGCACAACAATTTCCAAAAAAACAAAAATAAACAAAATTGACATTGCACCCGCAGGTGTCTCCATTCAAACCAAGAGTACTTACTTATGATGTAATAATATATATAAATAATATAGGGGCATACATATACACACACACCCACACACATATATATATCCTCTATTATATATATATCCTCTATATATTATATATAATAGGACAACATTATACATATATTTAAAGAGGCTAAAGCTTAAAGTGAGGCTAAAGTGCTCGCGGTCAGCTAATCATATATACTTGTTGCAAAATGAAAACATGGGCTCTGAATATGCACACACACACCACACAAACACACAAACCACACACACACCAAACAAGTGTATAACACTATCATGTATGACCACCACAAAAATATGCCCACACGGCCGCACGCCGAATGCACACAACGCACGCACGCATACATGCACCCCCGCAAATGCACACACCACACACCCACCAGCTTGTTTGTTTTTAACCTTCAGTATAATTTTTTATGGGATGCCTCGCTAGAAGAACCCGGCCCAGTCGTGATGACGCCGCCACAGAACGCAGAACAGACAGCGAAGGCCGGCAACAACAGGCTTGAAAGGGATTTTAAATTCGCATTTAAAAAAGAACCTCGTCAGAAAAAAACTCGAAATGTTTTGTGTTACATATTTTGTCTCTTCCTAGATCAAGGGTTGTAATTACAGCTTTTTTTTTTTAACAACGTCAAGCCAAACTTGACCCATTGTTTGGAGAGGAGTGACACCTTGTTCTTAAATATTTTATTGAAACGTTATAAACTTTAATCGTATCAGAATTTATCTAAGAGAACTGAGCTCAACGGTGTTAACGTTATCACAAAAAAAGAACCTTAAAACAGGACTATCGTTTAATGTGAAAGTGGAAGGAAAAAAATATCATCTCCCTGTACAATGCAGGAGAATTGTTGGTTAGCACAAATTGTACAATAGAAAAGAAAAAGTATGGTAATTGCCACTTAAACTGATAAGAGGGACACAAGCGTTTTACGTACGTTGCGGAGAGTTTCAGTCACTCATAATCATGTCATAGGATCGTGGTTCTCTTTCTAGTCAATCCCTTCTCACCTCCAATCTTACTGCCAAACAGGGGTTATCCGCTGGCTCCCCGTTGTTTGACATGTGACACGTTTGCGCGCCATCACCGAACCCCTAAGGGGGAGAAGAGGTTTGGCTGTGTTGACCCAGTGTACATACAGGGTGTTGTGCTATTAATGAGAACATGGAGGCTGAAGCTTTACACATGGAAAGCCGCTTTTATTCAGCAAGTGTAGGAAGCCATTGGGAAATGTCAACAGATGAGCGCATCAATGCACACGGGGCAACAAGCACCATTACCTTCATAATAAGCTGTTTTAAATTCAAAATGTTCAATGCCTTATCGCGCTGATGTGACCGA
>NC_045735.1:762670-772608 GCF_008692095.1 Etheostoma spectabile
ATATTGACACCAAAAAGAAAACAACACAAAAAAGCACAAACAACACCAAACAACACCCACAAAAAAGAAGAGGAACGCAAAAAAAAAAGGAGCCACAAGTAGGGCAAAACAAAAAACAAAGAACCGCCACCAAGAACAAAAAAAAACCAACACACACACAGCACCAACCCCAAAAAACGACAAAAAAACAAAAAAACAAAGAACAAAAAAAAAACAACACGCACTCTCCTGAGCCCAAAAAAAAACAAAAACAAAAAAAAAAAAAAAAAAAAAAAAAAAACAAAACAAACACTACGCTGGACCTAGGTAGATTGGAGTAGTGGTGGGGTTTCTCACCACACTTAGTTTAAAAATTTTTTTTTTTTTAGTTTTAACAAAAGAGAGAGACTACAAAAGCACCAACTTCCTATAGATTGTTGGGCGGTATCAGAGGTGAGTCTGTTGTAGACACATACTAGCGAGAAAAGGGAAAATGAAGATTGGGACAAATTTGAGGGAAGGGAAAGACTTCCGTCACTTTCACCCAAAAGTTGCACGAGTAAGACCAGGAAAAAAGAAAGGAAGGACCAAAAGAAGCGGGCCGAAAGGAGGAAGAGGAAGACACCACAAAGTGGGGTAGTGTTTGAGTTAGGCGCTAAAAAAAACGCAAATACCTAACGCCATTAAAAAGATTAGAGGGGGGGTGTGGGGAGTAAAAAAGGTAAAGTGGAGTGAGGGTTAAGCGTATTAGATGGTAAAGGTGGTAAATCAAATGAAGTATGGGACTCTTTTACTAGGGATAAGGGTGATGGGGTTTTCGTGGAGGAAAGGGAGTTTGGTGTTGACGGGAAGGGTTTGTTTAGCTCACAGCAAGAAGGTATTTATGTTTTAGCGTTAGTGTTAGTAAGTTAGTTTTTTTGTATTTAAAGTAGTTTAGAAAAGTTTTAAGAAAACTGAGGGAGGGAAGAAATTAGGGAGAAAAGTGAGTGGAGCAAAGTGGGGACAATTAAATTAAATTTTCATTGGGGGAAGAAGTGGAAAAAGAAGAAAAAAGTGGGAAAAAAGGGGGGAAACAGTATTTTAAGGTTTTTTATTTTAGTTGAATAAATAATATATTAGAACATAGTGAGGTGAACATCACAAGTTACTAAGAAAAAAGAGAAAACAAAAAAGTGGGAAAGATTAATAAAAGAAAAAAGAAAGGAGGAAAAACAAAAGGGAGAAAAAAGACAAAGTAAACCGGAAGCAACAACCCACGGTCAACACCAGGAAGGAAACCGGAAGAGGCCCAAGAAACCAAGAACAGAAGTTTAAATTAGTATAGAAAAAATAAAAAATAATAAAAAAAAAAAAAAAATAAAAAAAAAAGAAAGAGAAAATGGTATTAATTAAAATTTATAAAGGAATTTAAGAGTACATTAATTATACAAAAAAAAAGAATGGATAAAAAGAAAAAACATAAAAAACAAAAATAAAAATTAAATAAAAGACAAATTTATATAAAAGAATTAAAATAAAAGATATAGTAAAAAACAAAAAAGAATTTTAGATTAAAGGTAAAGGACAAAGATAATTAAAAATAAAAAATTTATAAAAAAATATTAAAAAAAGATAAAGTAATTCAAAATAAAAATTACATGTAAATATAAAAAAAAAATAGAAGTGGGGAAGAACACAAAATAATGATATAAAAATTACAAAGTAAAATACATCCTAATAAAAAAAAAAATCTAAAATTTTTACACAAATAAAAGTTAATAAAAGTAAAATAAAAAATATATTAAATATTAAATGTTAAAAAAAGAGAAACAATGTTTTTAAATATAAAAGAAATAAATAAAGAAGAAAAACAAAAAAAAACAGATATGTTAAAAAAAAAAAAAGTAAAAATATAAATTTAATAAAAAAAAAAATAAAAAAAATAGTAAATAAAGAACAAATCAAGAATAAATTTAAAATAAAAAAAAGTAAAGGAAGAAAATCTTTCTAAATATTAATAAAAAATTAAAGTACAGTAATCCCTCTATGCACCACACGGACGGAGTAAGAGTGGGACAAACGAAAAACGACAGGCGATTATGTGACAGAACCAAAAACAAAACAAGAAGAAGTGAAGGCAAAGTGGCGGACATAAGAGGGAAGGAAAGGGGAGAGTAAGGAAGAGAGCAACAGGGACAAAAAAACGGAAAAGTGATGTGGGTGGTGATTGACACCACAAACACCAAACAAAAAAAAGTGATTGTTGGGGGTATTGGGGTTTTGGTTTGTTTGCGTCCTGTTGTGGGGGTGAGGCGTTGGGTTCGGTTGGTGGCATGGGTGGTGGGTTTTGGGTAGTTGAGGGATGTGGTATTTGAGGAGTGGGGGACATTAGGGGTTCGGTGGGTAAAATTAGGGTGAATTCACTAGGTTGAGGTGAGGTTGTTTTTTTGTTTGGTGGGGTAGAGGGGTTAAAATGAGGTGGGTGAAAACAACGGGGAAAGGGGCCAGCCCAGTGACCTTCGTTGCCTAAAATAGATTAGGTTTACTTGTTATTTGATCGAGAGAAGCAGAAAAGTGGAAAGTGGGGGTAAGAGCAAAAAGGAGAGAGGGCAACGGGGGAGTCGGCAGTAGTAGTGGGAGGCGGCGACGCTAGCGAGTTTTTATGATTATGTCTGGTTTATGATTTAGTTCCACAGGCAAGTGGATTATGGGATCGAGAGAGCTTCAGTTGCTCAACCAAGTGGGACTAATCTCAACTAGTTATAATTTTACAGTTGCCAGCCACCCAGTACCCACCCAGGAGTGGCTGCAGTCAGAGCCCAAGAGAAGTGGGGTCGCTAAAGGGAGAGGAGTTTCGAGTTCGGAGTGGGCGGTTCTGCTAGCATTTTAGTCTAATGACACGGCGTGATGCGTCCCGTACTGCCGTGTAGAGTGTAGTTGAGCCAGTGAGGGGGGACCCAGCCGACCAGGCTTAGCACAGTGGGGACAAACATCTGCACGTCAGGAGTGAGTCATGTGAGTGGGGGACAGGCCCGTGCCACCAGCCCCAGGAGCCTATTATGTTTCGGCCCCGTGAGTGGACGTCGCAGAGCGTAAAGTGGAGTGAGTGGGGACATAGATGAGAAGGTCAGAAGAAGCAAATCAACCAGTGTTAGAGAAGAAACGATGACCAGAAAAGACAAAGTTAAGGGGAGACATTCCAACCTATTTGAGCCGCCAATTGCTTTAAAAAACATTAACGGGTTCAAATATTGCGATAATTATAGTTTGTTGGTGTACATGAGGCCTTACGCTGAATTCTTTTTAGAGCTACTGAAAGTACGTAAAAAGCAGGCATGTGATTTTCACTTCCAAGTTGATAACTCCAGCCAAGTGCATGTACCCAAGTGTTGCAGAGCTGGTTATTCACGAACTATTATATCAAATATTAGCCATTATAGATAAGAGAAAATATTTTTGGCAACTCTTGATAGGTTTCAACACAAAGGAATGGCAAACGAAAAGAAGCTTAAAATACAAGAACAAAAAAATGATAAAATAAGACATAAAGATTACCGAAAAGTTAATGGAGCACGTTACCCTCTTTTCGTTACTAAAACATAAAAATGTAATAATATTACAAGAGAAACCGGAGAGAAGAAAATATCACTTTTCCTAAAGTACATAAATTCAAATACAAAAGGCTTACTGGGCTAGCCCTGACACACTTCGAAGTGGCTGAAATATAAAACCTGCTCCAACACTAAGAAAAACTAATTCTGAATATAAATGGCCTGGGAGCAGACATTTAATTGCAATATGTGCACAGTATGTGGTGGGAGGATAAAGCCTAGGGAACCCACTCGGGGATATAACCCATAACCTACTACCTTACAAGAAAATAAAAAAAAAAAACAAGACAGAATAAGGGCAGTGTGGCCACAGTTGTAAAAAAAATGCTGAAGTATTAAGCAGTTGGCTATTTATTAATAATCTACTTATATAGTAGCCTCCTACCAACAGTGATTTAGTATGTGGGGGGCGATAGCACAGTTTTTGTGCTTATTGTGGGGATGCTGGCCTGCTACCTGTTACACCATGGGGAGATAACGCGTGCCACTTCATCATTCTAACATGCTAATCACGCGCTTAGCCATCGCAAACGTAGTGCAACCGGGTGGTTGGGACTGATGTGTTAATAATAACAATGCAGGCGCGCGATTACCTTTCTGCACATGACAAAGGAATGCTTCACCAGCGGGTACAGCTCCCCGTACCTGCGCACATCGATCCGTCGAGCCAGAACTCACCCCGGCAGCGTCACCTCCACTCTAAAGAGGCTTGATACGTTTGACGTGCCCTCAGTGGCAGCTGCAGGCTGACACATCAGCAGCAACAAGGAGGGTCGCGTCTTTGCAGGTGCATTCAGAGTCACCATGGGATGGGCGCTGCGTAGCGTGCCATCAGCAGAGCCAGCCGGCCGCTGTGGGCGCCTGGCGGAGTTTTTGCATCAGAGCAACCCAGGTGTGCACACGCTGCGGTTGTGCATCAGAGCCCAGAGTGGGGAGCCACGCCGGGGTGCACAGAGCACCAGGGGGCGCAGAGGGTTGAATCACGCGCCAACCCAGGAGGCGGCCGCACCTTCGCGGGGCGATCAGCGGGCGGATGGTAGCAAGCCAGGGGGCGATCTGCGGGAATCAGAGCACCAGGCGGGCGCTGCGGGGCATCAGAGCACAGGGGGCAGCCTGCGGGTGCATCAGGCACCTATTTGGTGGCGCTGTCGCGTGTTTGCAGTCAGAGCAAAGGACAAAAGACTCAAAGAACACAGTTGCTTACCACAAAAAGCCAATGCAAACACAAACCTGAAGCTCACAGAGTGCCACCTGACTTCCACTCCACAGCCCCGGGACCCCCGACCGGAAACTTTATAAAAAGTAGTCGGTCTTCATCTTCTTCCCACCAGATGCCTTGGACCTAGTCCAATAATGTTATGCGTTATATAAGTATACCTCCAAAGGACACTGGACCTGTTGCATTTTCATACTAACGGACAAATATATAAAAATATTCTTTAACCATTCCAATTTCATTAGTGCCAATATTTATTAGCATTTGATACAGATTAATCACCTTTCACACAAATGTGTATTCAAAGCTACTTAAATTCACAAAGTGGCTCGTCCAGACTCAGGACTGTGCACCAGCTACCCGCCTCCTCTCTATTGTTTCTATGCACTACCTACACCTTTATATTTTTGACGTTACATTGCTTACATTTTATCACAGATTTGGGAGAAAATGAATCCACGACACACACGACAATTAGCTAGCCTAAAAGACATTTACAAAAAAGTGCGTGACAACAACAAAGAAAAGAGTCAATAAAAGTGACCTCACCAAAAATGTGAAACAGAAGGTCAAAATAAAGTGACAAAAGATGTGAGAGAAGGGGGTCTCACAAAAGAACGTGACCCACGCAAAACGTAATCACCACAGACGCTGGCAAAGATGTCCAGAAACAAAAAAAAAAAAAAGAAGGAAATACAACATGTTGGGAAAAATAAACATTAGAAAGACACGGAAGTCGACAAAATGTTGAAAAAAAGTGAAAACAAAAACATTGGGGAAGGGGAGGGGGGGGCGGAAAGGGGGTGGAAAGACTGGGGGGCGGAGGGGAGAACCAAAATGGTTGTTGAAAAACGACGACCCGTAACCTGATAAAAAAAAAGGTGTTCATTTGAATTGGGACTCCGAAAAAACCAAAAACTTCCAGGTCGGCGGGAAGGAAACAACACGAGGGTGAGTGAACGTATTTAACCCTTGTGTGGTATTCGGGCAAATTGACCATGCGAATTTTTTACAAGAAAGGGAAGAAGAAGAAAAATGGTAAAAGTACATTTTCTACCTGAAAATAAAACGTCATTACCTCATTTTGTGATAAAACAATTCCTGATCAAGTTGAGAAGAGGGTGTACTATGATGGATCAATTAGGTTGGTTTCCATAGTGGATTTTTTTAACATGGAATTAAACCTTAGTGTATGACAACACAAACGAAACCCCACTTCAATTTGTTAATGGGTCTGTAGCGAGCGGAGCTGGTCATTCCTTACAGTTTACGATATATGTTATCTCTAGCGTTTAGTTCATCACAGAACCCAAATTAAGAGGACACGAGCTAGGGGTCCCCAAACGTGAAGGACATAGAACAGGGTAAATCATATTTAATGCAACAGGTTACCTAAATGCGTTATATTGTGCCGACAGGATGCGCAGTGTCTGTGCTAACGACGGCATATACTTCTGGTACACATATTGGCTGATTGATCACAAGGACTCCGCTTTATATCTCTTTATGGACTAAAAACAATGCCATCACCTAAGCTAGTGTTTCTTTGATTGTGACATAGAGTGGCACACGCGTAGGGTGCGTAAAGCATAATTCTAACATCAGTCATTGGACAGGTAAGAGAACATGGTGATCTCATCTCAGAAAAAAAATGTGTCTCAATTTGTCCTAGTGTCGTTCAGGTTTAAAAAGTGGACAGTCTATACTGAACCCCCCTTTACCATAAGAGGGTAAAGTGTATGTGAAAATACTTGGATAATATGTGCATAACATTTTTTTCATGACCTACGAAGATACACAGTAGGCCTGTAGAGCAGGGGTCTTCAATACGTTTTGCCAGGCAAGCGGGACCCCAACCTGATGGCCGTGCGATTGGAAACGCTGGGGACCCCCTAACGGTATTTATTTGTGTTATACATTGGGTTATATGCGAAGAATGAATGGTCGCTGTATGTATTGCTCATGCTGCATTAGGAGGCTGTGTCGTTTCGGTGCGGAGTTTTTTTTTTTCTTGTTCGAGCCCTGGTGCTCGCTGTTTTTTGTTTAAGTAACAGAGACAGTAACCGAAGCCAGACGGGCCGGGTGCGCGACAGGCCCTAGTTGAGTGATATTTCAGTCCGAGCCCGACACCAGTTAACATAAGTATGATTGTTCTATCAGTAGGCTAGATGACAACAATGTGAGTTTGGTTGTGGAAAGCCGCTTCTTTTATTCAGCAAAGTGTGAGGAAGCCATTGGGGAAATGTTAACAGTGTGGATGCCACCCCATGCGCATCAAATGTCACAAGTGGCTTTTGGAAACAATTCAAGCACCATTTACCTTCGCGCCTTACAAAAGCTGTTTTAAATTACGATAACTTTTTCAATGTCAAGCTGCACGATAGCGGGCTGATGTGACCGACGCCCGGACCCGAACGCCGAGCATCCTTTTAAAGATGTCGAACCCGGTCTTCCGCCGTGGGTCCGCGGGCCGATTCGGGTTCCGCGTAGGCGCTCGGGGTTTGGTATCCATCCTCTAGTGTGCATTGATGATATGGAAGCATCTTTCTGCCTCGCATGTATCTGGGTTACTAGTTTGTGTGGAATCTGTTTATGCTTGGAGTTAAAGCACTTTTCAATATGTGGAAACAAATGCTGCAGGGGGGGGGGGGGGGGGGGGGGCAGGGGAGGGGGGGTGGGAGGGGAGGGAGGAAGGGCAAATATGGGAGGGGGGGCAAGGGGCAATGGGAGGGAAGGGAATGATGGGTGAAGGAAATGGGGGGGTTTGGGAGGTGGAGGGGGGAAGGAGGGAAATGGGGGGGGGGGGGGGGGAGTGGGGAAGGAATGGGGGCGGGGGGGGGTGGGTGTGGGAGGGAGGGGGAGAATATAATAAAAAAAAGTATACATCAAACCCAAAACTTCGCATGACCCCCCGGTCTAGATCCTGCCTGTTGACGATCTGACCCGCTGTAGAGTGGGTGCGTTGGCACTATGAACGAAGTTTGTACCTGGCGGGAACTGAAGAAATAGAAAGCCTTTGTTGTCGCGCTATACACAATGTACACTAGTTACCTGTAGTGCAATGTGAGCCACTGACAGCAACCCTTTGGTATCACAGTTGGTTTACACAAAATATAATAAGAATATAAAAATATTTAAGACCGTGCAGTCGTTTCGTGAGACAGCTGTATCATTGTGTAAAATGGCTTGAATTACACATTGTGGAAAGGTACGCTAAGATGAGATATAGACAAAGGAAAAATATTGAAAATGGTCAAGTACAAACTAGTAAATAATATAATATTATTATGTTAATAAATATGGGACACAGTATGAATGAGATATGGTAAATATTAAAAATATTGCACTGTAATAACTAGAGATTCTGTGTTGGGTCCTTGTAAATTCAGGAGTGTGGTCTAGACCGGTTATCTGTAAAAAAAGCTTATAAACGCTTCGTTATGAATTGATTCTCTAAAGAAAATTGAATTGAAATTGAAATATAAGTCAGAGCCTGATGCTGCTTGACAACTCATGTGTGGCTTTTACCTGAAATTTATAATAACATGCAAAATTACACACAGATACACTCCACTTCCACACACTCCCACACACACACACACGACACACACACCACCACACTACGCACAACAACCACACACATGGATTGTATTGTAAAACCAAACAGCACACAATAACACACAGCAGTATTTACTCGAACTAATATGAAAAATTGGAACACACACACATCACACAAACGATCCACAAACACACTAACTACACATCACACACAAATACACACGACAAGATCTGTATGTAAAACAACACAATCCACACATATCACAAACTCAAATCACACACACAGTATACTGTCTGTAAACACACAGACACACAACGTATTCACACTACTTTTTATTCAACTTAATATTATTGAACCTCATTTTTTGTTACTTGCTGTTTATTTTGTTATGTTAACTATGTGCAGGAGTTTATTATTATTCGCAGCACACCACACACAGCACGCACACACCACATCACAACACTACTTACACCGATCGTTATGTGTAATACACTCACACTACTACAACAAGACACAGCACACCATGGATTTAGCTATGAGAAAAAACACAAAACACACACAATAAAAAAAACCCCATTTTTACTTGCCACCTGAACAAATAATGCAAAATTACAAACACACACACACAACACCACACCACCAACACTAAGAGCGGTATGTAAACATGACACCGACCACACACACAAAACACACATAAACGTAACCACATTTTTCGACCTGATGTGTAACTTAGCGACACGTATAAAATTACAAACACACACAACACACACACACCCACACCAACACCTCCCCCCCCCCCCACACACACCACCACACACACACATGACTGTATGTAAAGTCAAACACACCCACACACCACACACGATGTACTGAAAACAACACCACAACACGGACTGTATGTAAAACACACACACACACACACACACACACACATGACTGTATGTAAAACACACACACACACACACGACTGTATGTAAAACACACACACACACACACAATAATAACCACATTGTGCCTGACTCATCCGACCTTTTAGAGCAGCACAATTAATTAACTCTGAGATCGGTCTCGTTGGAAGAGTCCAACTCACACAGAGACGAACACGGCCTGGTTTAATGAGACACTCCAACATGAGACAGAGGTCGTCCCCATTGTGGAGGAAACTTGAGGGAAGACAAATCAGGCTAATCACAGGATTAACACCAACGGGTTTAACAACACTGAGCTCTTGTGTGCACGAGGCATAGCTTTCTCTGCCTCGTAGAGTCCATTATAAACACAACAAAGTGTTCTGTTAGAAACGGGTAGGGGAAACATCTGCAAACACTACGGTGACAGGGAGAAGATGAGAGTGTCACGTTGCATCTACTTCTCAGTAAACCACTTCAGTGTGAAGCTAAGGATTTGGGGAAGTGTGAAAGGCAAAAGAAAGGTCGCCCTCAGACTTCTAGGGCCCCAGATTGTTAGAAACACATGATCACATCGCCTGCAAAACATATTTACATGGTGATTCTTACTTTCAAGTGCACTAGAGTTAAAAAGCAAAACAACAGATCCCAGTCATTAGATCTGACCCTAAACCCTCTATTGCATG
>NC_045735.1:772633-773130 GCF_008692095.1 Etheostoma spectabile
CAACCTCTCTTGCTCATGGATGTTGCCGCCTCTTTCATCGGCAACACAATCCATCTTCTCATGTGTTCTTTCCACACTAAACCATATAAAAGCCCATGTTATTGATTAATGTGGTAAATAGGTTCTTTATTTTGAAGGGGTATTCATTTTGCAATGATTCACATACAAACATTACTAAATCCTGTCCCTCCTCCTTTCCCGGACCCAGTGCCACATCTGGAACACCCGTTCCCGGATCAGCTCCCCAAAACTGTAGCCTTTATATTTCCCACCCTGTTAGTGGTGGTTCATCCGTCACCCTTTCTTTTCGTCAAAATCCTGTTTCCCCGCCCCTTTTCCGGACATGTGCCACACTGAACATCACGTTCCCGGATCAGCCAAAATGTAGTTGTTCTTCCACTGTTATCTGGGGTAAGTACACTTTAATTTTTCATAATTTAAAGCAGTTAAAAAGCTTTATTTTTTCTGTAAAAGGCTAAAATTAATATATGGCAACA
>NC_045735.1:773140-773247 GCF_008692095.1 Etheostoma spectabile
ATTGAACGCCTGCAAAACATATTTACATGGTGAGCAGGATGTTGGAGATCTTCTACCAGTCTGTTGTGGCCAGCGCTCTGTTCTCCTCTGTCATCTGCTGGGGCAGC
>NC_045735.1:773272-783309 GCF_008692095.1 Etheostoma spectabile
AACCCAAGCCGAGAACATTTGAGAAGGTTGCAGGAGGGAGGACACAGGAGACTGACTAACCACTTTAATATAAGCAGCTCAGGTTCTGCAACAGGCAAACGAAAGCCTCGCCTGGAGAGACGAGGAGCGACATCTCAGATGATGGCTTCTCAAAGTGAGCTCGGACTCGGTAACGAACAACAAGCTTTTTGGGCCATCTGACACTGTTTTCAATTCTGTAATGCGTCAATATCACACGCCCACAATCATGCTCACTGCCTGTCAGTCTCTGTCCCGTAGTCAGAGCAAGAAACAAGAGGGCCAAGGTACGGAAACAGTACACAACAGACAAGTTCTGTAGCTTCTTCAAAATAAAAGCAATTAGGGAAGGGTAGCAGTTAAAACTAAATACAGTTAAATAAAGATGTGTACCTTTATACATATCAGCGGTATCAAGTAATGTGATAATGCAGAAGTGAGTTAAATCACTTACACCTCCTCTTCTCGTTTCCCCCTCCCTCCTATCATCAACCTCCATACATCGCTCCTTCCAGTCGTCCATCACGGTACTCATCTCTACGTCAATCTTCCAATCTCCACAATCTAACATGCTCTCATTCAAGCCAGTATAATGCTAGCTATCCTATCCCCTTAATACCGTATCCCTCCCTACTCCCTCAATCATCTATCTTCTCAAATCTCTATAATCCCTCTCCTCACCCTCAGGCCCTTCTCAACCTCATCTATCTCCTCACGCCTAAGCATATCTCACCCTTCATTACTGCATATCTCTCCTCAACCATCAGGTCCCTCTCTACCCTCAAATCTATATTCTCACTTCTTCCTCATCTCTCTCTTCCCTTCCTTCCTCATCCCTCCTCCCCCTCCAACTCTCTCTCTCCACCCCTTCCTTCCTAATCCTCTTCTACCCCTCATTCTCTCCCTCATCATCAAACCCTCCAACTCGCTCTCTCACCCCTTCTCTCATATCTCTTCCTACCCTTCATTATGAATCCCTCTATCACACCTCGGGCTATCTTCTCACCCCTTCACCTCATCCCGTTCTCCTCACCAGCTTCTCTCCTACCTTATCTCCATCTGCTGTCATCACCACTTCACTCCCGCTCCTCACACTGAGTCGCTTTCTCACCCTATTCCTATCCCTCACCTCCTCTTCCAGCCTCTTCTCACCCCTCAACCTCTCCTAAACCTCAGCTCTTCCTTCCCCCTTCATTCTCATCCTCACTCTCCTCACCCCTACATCCCTTTCTCCACCCTAAACTCTCTCCTCATCACTCCAGTCCCTCTCTCACCCCTTCATTCTCATCACCCTCTCTCTCTCAACCATTCATTCCTAACCCCTCTTCCTCACGCCGGTCCACTGCGATGAAGCAGAGTTGGCGAGCCCAACCAACTGACTGCAGTCAGCGCAAAAAGAATTAATGGAGTGATAAAAAACCAGACAGCAGAGTCATAAAGAGATGAATGTTAGGCGGCGGACGGCCGCGCAGAAATGGGGAATGGAAAGTCCGAATAAGCAGATAAAAGACAAAAAGGCATGGGGGGGATTCATGCGCAGCAGAAGTCGTCCCAGTCTTATATCAACTCAACCACACGTTCTGGCTAAAGTATCCTAGGAGTGTTCTTACTCTCCCTCCTCACACTTCTGACAGCTGAGACAGCAGCCATTTAACTCTCTTATTGATTCATTTGCTTTTACCTTTTTTCGGGCACCTATCGCGCCGGGCTCAGGCCGCATCGAAAAAAGGAAGCGTGAATTTTCCTCGCGCTCGCAGCGCCCGGCTTGAGCAAAGAGGAAAAAAAAGTCGAATACAGGTGTTTTTCGCTGGAGTATGAATGTGCACTAAGACACTTCTAACTGGCCTGCTTCCCCGGTGAGGACAGCAGGCGGATGACCTGAGTGTGAAATTAAGAAGACAGCGGGGGATGAATGTGAAGACGACGTGACAGATAGTTGGTGAGGAGATTAAAAAGATTGGACAGCTGGCTGGGGGGATAGGGAAACAGACAAAGAAAAACATCATCCATGTGTTTTTTTGAATATTTTTAGATCTAAAAACGGGAGAATTTCTCAGGTAATTTCACAAGAAGAGCGCGACAGTAACAATAGCTGCGAAAGGTGTTTTCATCAGAAGGAGAAATAAGATAGAATAATAATTCTACTTTATTGCATCACACAGTGGGGACATTAAACCTTGAGCAGCACAATTGGCTTTAAAAACATAGAAACCCCTGGGTTCCCATTGAAGAAATTATAGTGTTGTACAGTGCGGCTTTCGCTGAATCTTTTTAGAGATACGCAAAAGTCTAAAACAGCAGGCTGTTATTTTTCACCGTTGTTAACTCCAAACGTGCAATACCCCAAGTGTTGCAGAGCTTTATTTTAATCATTATATCTATAGAGCTATAAATGAAAGGCCTCAAGTCACACAAGGAATGCAAATATAAAGAATGCTATCAAATACAGAACCAAAATATAGACATAAAAGATTACAAGTGTAATGGGGCTAAAACCTAAATGTATTTACCGCGAAACCGGGGAAAAGTCACTTTTCTAAATTAATAATCAAAACAAGTGTTCACACCCTGCACACTCGTCTAATGTGACTGAAATAAAAACTGTCCTTAAAATATATGAATAATGGCTGGGAGCAACATTTTTGCAAAAGTGCAAAAGTAGTGGTGGAGGGAGTAGGCAATCGGAAAACCCTCAACTCCTTACTTAGTAAGGGGAGTGCCACAGTGTAAAAATAATGCTGTAAGTATTTAAGCATGGCATTAAAATCTTATTCTATAGTAGCCTACCAACAGTGACGTAGTGGGGTCGATAGAAACACGCTGGGGGCGCTACCTTTCCATGGGGAGGGTAACGTGACACTCATCATGCAAAAATGCTCCATCGCGATTAGCATCGGCAAGTCTGCAAACTGGTGGGACTTGATAGTGTTAAGACTAACAATGCACGCGGCGATTACATTCGGCACATTGACAATGAATGTTCCCGCGGTACGGTCACGTACCCTGCGCCACATCGTACCGCCGAGCCAGCAGCCACCCGGCCGCGTCACCTCCACTCTAAAGAGGCTCTGCTCGTTTTACCTGCTGCCTAAGGTGGGCGTGAGGTCATCAGAGCAAACAGGTGGGCGCGCAGGGCATCAGAGCACGGTGGCGCCTGCGGGGGCCATCAGAGCCCAGGTGGGCGCCTGCGGTGTGCCATCAGAGCACAGGTCGGGAGCTGCGGGGGAATCAGAGGACCAGGTTGGGCGCTGCGGGTGCATCAGAGCAACCAGGTGGGCGCGGCGGGTGCATGCAGGACCAGGCGGGCGCTGCGGGTTTGATCAGAGACAGGCGGGCGCTGAGCGGTGAACAGAGCACCAGGAGGGGACTCTGCGGGGGCTCAGAGCACAGGTGGGCGGGCGGGTGAACAGAGAACCAGGTGGGCGCTGCGGGTGCATCAGAGCCACGGACCAACAGATCAAGAACCAGTTTTTCCAAAAAGCCCAAAAACACCTGAACTCACATATGCACTGACTCCACTCCACAGCCCCCCGGGACCCCACGGTCGGTTCTTCTCTTTCCCTCGATGTGCAATACTGTTATGCTGTTATATATACATCCTCAAGGACACTGGATTTGTGCAATTAATACAAGGCAATAGTAATATATAACATTCTTTCCTACTGTGCAATAGTGATTAATTGTTAAGACTTATATACTTTAACACAATCGTGTTTCAAAAGCTACTTTAAATACCGTGGCTCTCAGACTCAGGACTGTGCACCAGCACCCACCTCTCTCTTTTTCTCGCACTAAATACACTTATTATTTTGAGTTACATGGATTTACATTTCTAGCTTTGGAGGAAAAAACCATTAGTGCCTAAAAGAAAGTGTTAAAAACGTGTGAAAAAAAAAAAGAGTCAATTAAGTCGACAAAAATGTGACAAAGTCAAGTAAAGTGACAAAATGTGAAAAGGGCGTTCAAAAAAGTAACAACAAAAAACGTAATAAAGACGTTGTCAAATGTCAAAAAAAAAAAAAAAAAAAAACAAAAAAGATTAAAAGGGAAAAAAAAAACATAGAAGAAAAGTCGAAAAATGTGAAAAAGTGACAAAACATTGGGGCGGGCGGGGGGGTGGGGGGGGAGGGGGAGCCCCCAAAAATGGTGAAAAAAAGCAACAGTGACCTTGATAAAAAGGTTTTTCATTTTTAAATTGTGATCCGAAAACCAAAATTTCCAGGTCGGGGGAAGACAACACGAGGGGGAAAAATAACCCCGTGTGGTATCGGGGCCAAATTGAAACCCATTGCGAATTTTAAAAGAAGCAAAGGTACCAAGTACATTGTTCTACCTGAAAATAACCGTCCCCCCTTCACTCATGTTCGTGATAACCGTATCTCTGATCAATTAGAAGCTACTTAGATGTGACCAAGCTATGTTTGTTTCCATAGGGATTTTAACAGCGAATTATAAACCATTATGACAACAAACGAACCCCATTCCATATTGCTGGTTGGTAGAGGCACTGGTGCATTCCTTAGAACAATATATGTTATCTCAGTGTTTAGGTTAAAACCCAGCAACTAAGAGAACTGGAGCGGTCCCAAAGGAAGACAAACACAAGGGTTAAATCATTAATGCACGTTAACACTAATGGTATCTATGTGCAACAGGATGCTGACGTGGGGTAACGCGGGCTATCTCTGGATATTGTGGCTGAGAAAAGGCCGTATCGTATTGGACAAAAACAGCACTAAAGCTGTCTTTTATGTGGGATTAGTAGTGGCAGCGTTACCGTAGCAAAAGCATATTCTATCATCGTTGCAGCGTAAGACGAAACATGGTGATCTCACTCAAGAAAATGTCCAATGTCCTAATGCATCAAGTAGGTAAAAGGGACAGGCATGTCACACAACCTTACCTAAGAGTAACGTGTATGTGAGAAATACTTGGATAAATATTCAAACATTTTTCTAATACGAAGAAAGACACAGAGGCCTGTAGGAGCAGGGGCTTCAACGTTTTAACCGGACAAAGGACCCCCAAAACTGATGGCGAGAGTGGAGGACGGGGAACCGCATCCTTCTATAGTAGTATATAACATTGTGTTATATCAACAAGGTCCTATAGTGGCATGTGGTGCAGTAGACTCCTCGTGCGGATCGAGGCGGATTTTTCTGTTCCGTAGCACGGCCCGAGGTTTCGACCATCCAGAAGCAGGTAACCGAGCCACGACCCGATGTCCGAAGGCTTAGGAGAGATTTATGTCCAGAGAACCGACACAAAACCCTTTGTTTAATAATCCATTTGTTTCTCAATGACCGATACTGTAGTTGTTTGTGATGGGAAAGCCGCTTTTATTCAGACAGTAGTGTTAGGAAAGCCATTTGGGAAAAAGGTCAACGATGAGGAAGATCAATGCACACGGGAGTCGGGGCAACGAACAAGATATTACCTGCATAATAAGCTGCTTTGGTTTTAATTCAACGTTTCAATGCCTTATCCGCCTGGTGATGTGACCGAGCACCGACCTGAACCCGAGCCATCTTTCTAAAGATGCGGTCGCAAACCGGCACGGCCCGTCGAGGGTCCAGACCGGAAAGTCGATCGGGTCCCGTGGGCTCGGGTCGGTATATCATCCTCTAGGGGCATGATGATGAACGCATCTTCTCCCCATTGATCTGTTCCTACAGGTCCAGTGTGTGAGAGATCATGTGTCAATGTGGCATTCAGCCTTTTCAATTATGGACCGACCCGAAAATACTTCAGGGGGGGGGGGGGGGGGGGGGGTGGGGCGGGGGGGGGGGGGGATGAGATATAAACAAAACGGTATCTACAAAAACCTTCGCGCGCAACCCCTGAGTCGTACTCCTGTTGCAGACCCCTGCGGTAGAGGGGACGGCACGATGAACGGTCGTGTTTTGTATGTCTGTGTATTGAGGAGGGAACTAGAAGAGAAAGAAACCTTTGTTGTCTTTATACACGAAGCTTGTATCGTGGAAGTACCTGGTGCATGAGACTGCAAGCAATGCCTTTGACAGTGTTACAAAAATAGGAATAATAATCATTAAAATATACTACCGGCAGTCCTGGTGAGCATCGGTTATGTGTAAAAATGGACTTTGATACACATTGTGTGGAAAGGTAAGAAGAGCTGAGATTAGCCACAAGGTAATATGGAAATGGTCAAGTACAAAATAGTAAATAAATATATAATAATATGCCACAGAGATGGACTGGTGTACGAATTGAATATTTGCATGTAGACACTAGAACTGTTGGGTCCTTGTAATCAGCGGTAGTGTGGTCTAGACTTGTCTATCTGTCAAAAAAACAGTTCTCGTTATGAATGATTACTATAAAGGAAAATGAATTGAATTGACATATAAGCAGAGCTCGTGATTGCGCAGACTGAACTCGGTGGCATTTTACCGGAATTTAACATTGCCAAAATTACAAACAGGACACACACAGACACCAACACACACACACCCACCCAACACACACACACACACACCAACACACCACACACACACACCCCACGATGATTGTATGTAAAACACAAACACACACAGATAACATAAAGCATTGTACCTGAACTAATATGCAAAAAATTGCACACACACACACACAGCCACACACACCACAACACTACACACACACACACAAGCGACTGTATATGTAAAACAACACAACACAAACACAAACACCACACACACAGCTGGAACGTAGTACAACACCACCACACACAAACACAACACATAATACAACCACCTTTTACCTGAACTAACATGCAAAAAATTACACACACCAACACACACAACACACACACACAACCAACACGACTGTATGTAAAACACACACACACACCACACAACCACACATCGAGGTAATGTAACACACAAACACGACACAATAACAACCACTTTTACCTGAAACTAATATGCAAAATTACACACCACACTACACACACACACACACACACAGACTGTATGTAAAACACACACACACACAAAACACACCATAACACAACCACATTTTACCTGAACTAACAGGCAAAAGTTACACACACACACACACAAACACACACACACAACACACACACACACACACACACACACATGACTGTATGTAAAACACACACACAACAGCACACGATGTAGTAAAACACACACCCACACACGACTGTAGTAAAACACACACCCACACACACACACAAACCACACAACAACAACCACATGTTATTGAATAACATGCAAAATTACACACACACAACACACACACAACACTCGACTGTACTGTACAAACACCACACACACACAGAGTGTATGTAAACACCCACACCACACACACACAAATAACCACATTGTGCCTGACTCATCGACCTTTTCGAGCAGCACAATTAATTAACTCTGCATATCGGCTCGTTGGAAGAGTCCAACTCACACAGAGACGAAAACACGGCTGGTTTAATGAGAAACTCCAACATGAGACAGAGGTCGTCCCCATTGGTGGAGGAGGAATTGAGGGAGACAAATAGGCTAACACAGGATAACACCAAGGGGTTAACAACACTGAGCTCTTGTGGCACGAGGCATGAGCTTTCATGCCTCGTAGTGGCATTATAAAACAACCAAAGTGTTTGTTAGAAACGGTGGGGGGAAACATCTGCAAACACTACGGTGACAGGGAGGAAGATGAGGTGCACGTTGCACTCTACTTCTCAGTAAACCAACTCAGTGTGAAGTAAGGATTTGGGGAGTGGCAAAGGCAAAAGAAAGTCGCCCTCAGACTCAGGCCCCAGATTGTTGAAACACATGTCACATCGACTGCAAAACAATTTACATGGTGCTTCTACTTTCAAGTGCACTAGGTAAAAAGCAAAACAACAGATCCGTCATAGATCTGACCCTAAACCCTCTATGCATGGTGTTGCCGTATGGCAACAAATCCCTTCTTTTAGTGTTTTTTCCACAATAAACCTATAAAAGCATTGTTATTTGTATAATGTGTAAATAGGTCTTTATTTTGAAGGGTATTCATGTTGTGACTTCACATACAACAAAATCCTGTTTCCCCGCACCTTTTGAACGCATGTGCCACACTGAACATCACGTTCCCGGATCGCCAAAATGTAGTTGTTCCTCACTGTATCTGGGGTAAGTACACTTTATTGTTTTCATAATTTAAAGCAGTTAAAAAGCTTATTTTTCTGTAAAAGGCTAAAATTAATATATGGCAACATTATGCGAAATGAACGCCTGCCAAACATATTACTGTGGCAGGATGTTGGAGATCTTTACCAGCTGTTGTGGCCAGGCTCGTTATCCTCTGTCATCTGTGGGCAGCAGCGCTCGGAGAGCGATTAAAAACAGACTGAACAAACTGATCAGGAAGGCTGGCTCCGTGATCGGCTCTGAAACTGGACAACATTGAAGCTGGTGGGGAGAGGAGGTCTCTGAACAAACTGTTATCATCATGGATAACCCGACTCCTTCACCCCCCCACACACTGGTCCAACAGAGAGAGCTCTCTAACGGCCCCGACATCTTCGATGCCGCACGGACCCGCTACAGGAATCATTCCTCACCACAGGCAATGAAAACTCTTAACACGTCATCACGGGGCTAGATGAGCTTTTAGACACACATGTGGGCCCCACCATGCAACATGGACATTGGTTTATTAAATTTACATTTAGCATATATTAAGCAGTTGCACATTTTTGTTCCCCATCCTGTACATATTCAAATATTTGTCTTTTACTTTATTCGTTATATTTCATGTATATGTAGTGGAGTATTTTTCAAGTATTTCATTACACTTTATTTGTGCTTTGTGACTGATTTTGCAGCTGTTACACAGGAAGTTTCCATTTTTTTGGGATCAATAAACATCTATCATCTATTATATCTATCTTACTTCAAGTGCACTAGAATTAAAAAAAAAAAAAGCAACAACAAGATCCCAGTCAGAGATCGACCCTAAACCCTCTATTGCATGGTGTTGCCGTACGGCAACAAATCCCTTTTCTTAGTGTTTTTCCACAATAAACCATATAAAATGCATTGTTATTTGTTTAATTGTGTAAATAGGTCTTTTATTTTGAAGGGGTATTCATTTGATGACTTCACTATGGATCCCGTTCCAGGATCAGTTTGTGTTGTCTTTCTTAATTTTAGAAGCATTTCTTTCAACAAAAAAATTCAACTTTTCTCTGGGGTGAGTAAACTTTAATTTTTCATCATTTAAACCAGTTAAAATGCTACATTTTTTCTGTAAAAGGTTAAAATTAATTTGTTGCCATATGGCAACGTTATGCGAATATTGACGTGAAATGTGGACATTTGGCCCAATGGGCTCAGATATAAATTACTATAACTTTAGGCTACTCCAACACTGCGTTTGCAATTATTTATATTATTTTAATAGAAAAACATAAAATGTATTTATATTATGTTATTCCAGCCATTTTGCAATTAATATATTATTTAAATTATTCATCACACACTAATGTAAATGAACTGCTCACCAATAGAAATGAGTTATTGCAAAGGAAATCATGTTGGATCACTCAAATTATCCGTTGGTCCGATGACATTTAATAGTCAATAAACCCTTCTGGTTTAACCCTTTTTAAAGTTATCGCATTTTTTTGACATTTTTGTCACTTTTTCAATGTAGCGGGTCCTTTTTTTTTGATGTTTTTTCCAAAGTAGTGTGATATTTCTAATGTTGACATTTTCAGCTTATTTTGAAGGTCCATTTTTTATGATGAAAAAACTGAAAATTGGTCAAATTCGACTCCGAGGACAACATGAGTTGAATAGGGACTTCCTACAAGAAGACTAGGTATCAGAAATAGGTTTTCAGTGACGTATAGTTCAGTAATTGTAAGTGTAGTCAGTGTGTTGTGCTTATTTTGCCCCTAATCAAGTAAACTGTATCCATGTGTCTTCTTTCAGGTGTATATGACAGACTTATTACAGTGGTATTTTTTAATAATCGTCAAAAACTACAATTAAAACTAAACTGAT
>NC_045735.1:783319-784075 GCF_008692095.1 Etheostoma spectabile
TGAAAATATGTTCATTGATTTTCAAGAAATGAACAAGGAAAGAGGAGAGAGGGAAAACGGAAAATTACAAACCTAACATAAAAAACAGCTAAATATACCGAACCTAAAGAACGCAGCACATCTGGATTACAATAATGTTCCACGGTCATGGTAAGGATGGATACTATAAACAAATACACCTTAACATAGAGTTAAAAACGAAGAGACATTTTTTAAATCACACACACATTTTCACAGTGTAAGTGCTGTTGAAACACGTGATGTGTTATAATGCATTATTAAGGCACAATTCATGGTAAATTTAATTTATGTTTATGGTTTCATGCACTTAATAAGTAAGAAATGTCTTTAATGTAAAAGTACTGTAGATGGTATAGTAATAGATTTGGTCTATTGTGTTTTTTGTTCACTCGGAACTTAAGTGTAGTGGTGGTTTCCGCTACGACGGAATTTGTTGATGGACCTAGCAAAGTCTAGCGTTAGCGCACGTTACACTGCTCGGAAAGTTAAGTTTGAGTCACACTGGTTAAGGTGAACTATGAGGCACTTTGAGGACTTACAGAACCCTTTCAGGACAAGCAGCCAACGAGGTATTTTGTCTTACACGTGCACTTCTATATTTGCTGCAAGCGCAATTTGTACCTTTTGTTTAACGATGTAATGTTTAATTTATTTTACGTACTTACTATGTTCATTCGTATAGTTCTCACGGCGTGAAGTGGATGCATTGCCCAAAGAAAGAAAGAAGCAAGCAAT
>NC_045735.1:784086-784405 GCF_008692095.1 Etheostoma spectabile
CAAAAGAACCAACCTGGGTCTGTGTTGTCGTGAAGAGAGCTAGACACAGTAAAATAGCCCAACGTCTAAGGGTTCACATTTTGAAGATGATTCGGTATCGGGTCCCTTGTCTTATCCAACTTGTCTCCTCTGTCTTCATTATAAAATCTCAGTCTGTCCAGATGCAAAGTATTGGAAAGAAGTTCTCGCAGCCACAAACCATACGATGATGGCACAGAATCCATTTTCCATCCATGTAGAATTAACTTTTTTTGCAATCACCATCCCAAATTGAATGTCTCTTCCATTCAGATTTATTGATGGAGTGGAGGACACTCGT
>NC_045735.1:784415-789116 GCF_008692095.1 Etheostoma spectabile
GGATTGCTACCAAGGGGCCGGGTACCAGATTCTTACCAAAAGCCTCAGAAAAAAACAGAAACATGCACCTCCAACATGAATGAAGTTTACTACACGCCCAGAAAGAAAGTGCTAGAGTTCCTGTCTGGGACTTACATGCGGGTGGGATATCAGGGTAAAATTTGTGCAACTTTTCTCTTGAATAATATAACCTATGGAGCGTTTTAAACTGTGTCAGATTGTGTCTGGTATTAACTGAACACCTTTGCCCAGTACAGTACGTAGACAGTCTTCCCAAATTCCGTCATTTAATTCCATATTCAACTCCTCTGTGTTTTCATCGGAGCTCCACCGTGAAGCATACACAACTACACTAATTTGACTGTAAACACATCGGGCTACACGTGTTGATACATATAAGTTGAATTTGTTTGGTCATTCTTTCAATAACAGCATGTTTTTAAAGAAACAATGGATTTTTTTTGCACTTTCCACGGATGTTGTTAAGCATCCTGGAGTAACAAAAACACATCAAGACATTTTACACCATGTTTTGAATTGTCTACAACGCCCGCAAAAACATATTTACATGTTCATTCTTACTTTCAAGGGCACTAGAATTCATAAAAATTGCAAAAGAACAGATCGCAGTCAGTGGATTGCAAGAGGGTTTAAGATGAAAATAAAGTTCATTAAGCCTTTTCGGAGGTCTGATGATGAGTTATGACGGAGTTGTGACGGAGTTTCTCCGCAGCGTGTGGAGGTGGACAGTGATGGATGCGACACGGGCCTCAGAAACACAATCATCCACACTGGCTAAGGGGCTCCTGCAAACAGCATAATTACACAGCGAGGGAAACAGATCCTCGATTCTGAATCAGGGAAATGATTTGTTGGCGAACGATGAGAGGACACGGCCTCTGGCGGCCATGTTGGAGGTCCTCTAGCAGGACGTGTTGTCTCTTGGTTATTTCTGGACTGTCTTTTCATAAACTGCTCTTTTCAACACAGATTCATTCTGCTGCATCTGGTCACTGTTTCATTTAGACCTGCATGTTTAGGGGGATGAGACCACAGGCCGTGGACTAGTAGCCTGGGTTATATTTACAGGCCAAATGGGCTATTCTGACGATATTGCATGTATATGAATTTAATAAGTTTTTTTTTTTTTTTTTTATTCATTACTGTTCAATTTGTCATGTGAATCTACCTTATTTTATTTGAGCTTGTCACCTTTTCAAATCCAATCAGTCTAATGAAGTTTTATTGGTCATATGGACCCAAATGAAGTTTCTAATAGATTTCTTACACCACTCTCTACTCAGCTCGATTAGCACAATCAAAAAATAAACCAAATTGAAATTGCACCGCAGTGTGTCTCCCACTTAAACCAATGATGTAATTACTTATGATGTAATATATATATAAATATATATAGGGCATACATATACACACACACATATATATATATATATATATTATATATATATATATAATATATATATATATATAGGGCATACATATACATATATTTAAAGAGGCTAAATGCTAAAGTGAGGCTAAAGTGCTCTGAGGTCCTGCTAATCAATATATTATTATTGGTGCAAAATGAAACATGGGCTCTGCATATGCACACACACACACACACACACACACACACAACCAAGTTGTATATACACTCTTATGTATGACCACCACACACATATGCACACACGCACGCACGCATGCATGCACACACGCACGCACGCATGCATGCACACACGCATGCACACACACACACCCACCAGCTTGTTTGAACCCTTCAGTATAATTTATGGATGCCTCGGTAGAAACCGGCCCAGTCGCTGCTGACGAGCACAGAAGCAGAACAGACAGCGACGGGCCGGGCACACAGGCTCTGAATGGGGATTTTACAAGTCGCATTTTAAAAAAGCCTCGTCAGAAAAAACTCTGAAATGTTTTGTGTTACAATATTTTGTCTCGTCCTAGATCAAGGGTTGTATTTACAGCATTTTTTTTAAAAGTCAATCCAAACTTGACCACATTTTTTGAGAGTGACACATTTGTCTTAAATATTTTATAAACGTATAAACTTTAAGTCCTTATCAGACTTTATCTCAGAGACTGAGCTCAAAGTGTGTTAACGTTATCACAAAAAAGCAACTTAAAACAGGACTTATCGTTATAATGTGAAAATGTGGAAGGAAAAATATCATCTACACTGTTAAATGACAGGAGAATTGTTGTTTAGCACAAATTGTACAATAGAAAAAGTAGTTAATTGCCACTTTAAACTGATAAGAGGGAAACAATCGTCTACGTACGTTGCGGAGAGTTCAGTCACTCATGTAATTCAGTCATTCGGCTCAGTGGTTCTCTTTCTCGTCAATCTCCTTCTTCACCTCCCCTATTACTGCCAAACAGGCCGTTTTATCTCTGAGCTCCCGTTGTTTTACATGTGAACCGTGCAGCTCCATCACCAGAACCACTCAGGGTGGAGAAGAGGTTTGGCTGTGTTGACCCAGTGTACATCCAGTGGTTGTTGTGCATATTAATGAGAACATGGAGGCTGAAGCTTTACATCATGGAAACACGATTATGCAAATCTGAACAGAAGTTAATTAGGGGAACATTTCTGCTGGCTGACGTGATTTTCTGTCTTACACTGAACTGCATGCATGTGTGTGTGTGTGTGTGTGTGTGTGTGTGTCTGTATGTAACCAAAAAACTGCATCAGAAAACACTTCTTTGGGTCTTACTAACCTATGTTGTCGTTTGGTTTCAACCTGTTCTCACTTCAAACTCGTGAAATACGACCGTTTGGACAGTGGCTGTCAGCGTCTGAACAGTCGTGTGTATAACGTAAAAATGTACTGGGAGAGCGGCAGCTACATGGGGACAGTATGGAAGAAATTCTTCCACACTGGTTGGTTGGTTGGTTGGGGCTCTACGTCCAAGAGACAAAAGCCGTGTTAAGTTGAAAGACAAATGTTGATTTTGGTCTCTCCACTGGACATGTCACAAAGAAACAACAATCGTTAGCTGTCCACCTGCTCAGTTTAAAGGCTTGTGGTTCTTCTGACAGCGCTGGAAGAGAAAAGCACATTTGGGCTCTGCGTCTCACTCCCTGTGTAAATAAAAGTAAATGAAGTTTTAAAAAGAATATTGGCTCCAATAGGCCGTGGCTGGTCCCCCGCTCCCACAGCTGTCAGTCTGGGAGGTAAAGCCGAGGCTGTGTTGAGAGGAGCTCTGGGACTCTGGTGACTTCCTCCATCCCCCTTCATCTCCTCTCGGCTCATCTCAGCCACATCTTGTTAAGGGTTCTCTCTGCTGTATGCCTGTTGCTAACATGATACACTCTGCACACACACACACACACACACACTTTTATTCACTTTCTGTGAGTCTGTTTTTAGAGTCCTGTCACAAAATTGCTTAATGCAGCTTTACACTCACAGTCAGGCTGCGTTGCCGGGTAAAGTAGGCCAAAGGCAGGCTACTGTATAACCTTAAAAGTCTCTCCGGATGAGTTCATTCCTTCTGTGTAATGGCAAACTGTTTATACAGTGTCTATGTATGTTTTAGCCCAGTAAGCCTGTGTTTATAACAGACATCTACAATGGGAGACTGCAGAAGAAATCCACTATATCTTCAAGAACATTACACACCCGGACCACTCTCTGGCCACTGAAAAATAACTGCTACACACCTGAGACTGTGCTGTTTGTGCATGTTGCCGGTTGGTCTGTCTGTCTATTTATTATATATATTATTTCTATTTATCTACATTATCCTGGTATGACTGTTTGTGGTTTTAATGTTGTGTTATGCCGTCAATGAGGAGCTGCTAAACTGCTTTTCGTTGTCTGTATAGCAAGGACAAATAAACTCTCCTATTCTATTATTCGGTTGCAACTTGTTTTAAGGTCAACTCAATTAAAATGTTAAAATCTCCAAAGGTATACATTAAATATTAGTCCACTTTAGACATTGCTACATATTGAGACATCAGCCAGTTAGACTTTTGCCACCACCAAATGTATGCGTCCATCCACAGCCTTGTCTACTAACGATGTTAAAATACAGTTACGTTAGTTATGTGGTGGGACGTATACGGTACAGATTTTTTTATTAAAATCCCCCAAAATCTAGACCTAATCTGTGGATTATCCTGAGCAACCTGGACAGTGTTTCTGGAACACACACAGTTATTGACTTTTCCTAATTCAATTTCTGCACCACAAACAAAATGCCATTCACGTTCATCCTGTGTTGTTTTGTCTAGGTTTGCACCCGTGTGTGTGTGTGTGTGTGTGTGTGTGTGTGTAAGCAATGAAGGTTTCAAGTTTACATGTGTGCATGCTGAGAGAAAGAGAGAGAGACTATGAGTGCCATTCAGTGTCAGGCTGCGGCGCTCTAAAACAAAGCCTTTAGAGAAGTCAGTGACAGGCTGAAAGGAAGCGAGGGATGATGGGAGCGAGGGGTGAAGGGAGTGAGGGATGATGGAAGCGAGGGATGATGGAAGCGAGGGATGATGGGACCGAACGAGTGACAGAGAAAACAAGTGAGAGACTGGCTGCGTATCCAGAGGAAGACACGGCGTCAACGAAACACAGAAACACACAGCAAACACAGAAGCCTGCCTACATGAGAGATATGACTCTCACACACACACACACACACACACATAGACACACACACACATAGACACACACACACACA
>NC_045735.1:789134-797174 GCF_008692095.1 Etheostoma spectabile
CACACACACACACACACACACACATAGACACACACACACACATAGACACACACACACATAGACACACACAGGCGAACCACTAGCTTGTTGTGATGGAGGTATTTACTCAGAGGAGCAGCTAAAGAGACTTCAGAGTGTGAAAAACAGAAAAAAAAGAGAAAAAGTTTTTCAGATAGAAAAAGAAGAAGTTTTCAGCCGACCCTAATATTAGAACACTGTGTTGGCCCAATCAGGGATCCTGACCTGTATTACCTGACCTATCCTGACCTATAACACCTGACCTGTATTAACGACATATAACACCTGACCTATAACCAAACTGACCGGATGACCCAGGACTACCTGGAACCTATAGGGTGCCACGAACCTGGATTACCTGACCTATTCCTGAGCCTATATAACACCTGATATATTCTGACCTCTAAAACATCCCTGACCTATCCTGACTCTAAGACCTGATATACTATAATCTCCTGACTATCAAATTACCTGACACTGTATTACTGACACGATCTGACAATAAAACAACGGAACCATCCTGACTAATAATACCTGACTATAACACATGAGACCTATGCTTGGACTAACTTAACACGGGGACCATCCGACCATAATACCTGACCTATAACCACCTGACCTATCCTGACCTCATAAACACCTGAACCTATTCCGCTTGATTCTAGTAATGACCTAAAACACCTGACCTATCCTGAACCTATAAATACCTGAGCTATACACCTGACATTTAAACACCTGACCTGTATACTCTGACCTTATCCTGAACTAATAACACATGACCTATACCTGACCTAAACACCTGACACCTATAAAACTGACCTATCCTGCCAGAACTATAATCGTACCTGACCTACACTATAAGAAATCAACGGAAACTATCATGACGCTACTTAAACACACTGGCCCTATCCGGACATATCAATATGCCGCACCTATCTGAACTTATAACACCTAACTGACAATCCCGGACATATAACCACACGACACTGTCTTACTAGTGGATCTAGTCATTGGACCCTATAATACCTGACCTTCCTGACCTATAATACTGAATATCCTTGACATATGCAGATCCAATACTACCTATGACCAATCCTGACGAAAATACCTGGAACCTATCCTGAAATAAAAACCCTGACCTGACTTACCCTGACCTATGCCTACCTATCAATACACTGCTAATCTGACCTTAATCATAACAATGGCGACCGATCCTGACTATAATACGGCTGAAATCCTGCCATAGGTAATACCTGACACTTATAGACCTAATAAACACCTGACCTATAACACCTAACCTATAATACCTGATCATTTTCCTCGGATCAGGAAGGCTCCAAAGTCATGGTTGCAGCTGTCGCCATGGTCCCGCTACACGATCTGCTGTGTCCTGCTACGTCCTGCTACGTCCTGCTGTGCCCTGTAATGCCCAACAGTGCCCTGCTATGCCATGAACTACTACAAAGAACTACTACAACCTACTAGTTTTTGTGACTGGTCTATTGCCATCCCTTCATATCTAACCCCAACCGGTCCGTCAGACACCCCTACCAATAGACCTGGTCCTGGGCCTGGGCCTAGAACTGGGTTCCTGGTTCGGTCTGTCCCAGGTTTTTCTGCCTACAACGAAGTTTTCCTCTCGCACTGTCCACTGTTTGCTTGCTCTGGCGGAAACTACTATACTGTTTCGGTAATTCTGGAGTGTGGTCTAGACCTACTCTATCTGTAAAGTGTCTTGAGATAACTCTCGTTATGAATTTATATTATAAATAAAATTGAAATTGAAATTGAAAATCATCTCCTGTGCATCTTCTCACCTGTACCTGCATGGAGCAACACACCAACACCGGCTCAGCTCTGTCTCTGTTTCCATCAGGACAACAGTGCTGTTCTGAATGTACTGAACATGTGTTTTTCTGTCTGACCCCCTCAGTCACCTTTCTGTTTTGCACCCCCCCACCCCCACTCCCCCCAACCCAAACACACACACATACACACACACTCACACACACACACACACGCATGCATACAGTCAGATATGGATAAACAGATATTGTTGGAGGTGTTGCATCTCCACTAATCTCATCCCTTGGACCCTGGGGCAGAAATTAGATGCTATGCAGAAATTAACGATGCTTATAAGCAACAAGGAACCTCAAAGCCAATATCACAACGAAAAAAGTCCAGCTGGAGACCCAAAGGGCCCGTCTCTGTCTAGCCTGAGCACATTTTACATTAGAACCACGAATATAGATATTCACCTTCTGTCGAATAATCTATGAGTCAGTTTACCTCGAGGCTTAAAACACTCCTTTTAAATGCCCTCAGTTATTATCTCCCCATTATGCCTGAAAACACTTCAAAACATTAAATCAATAAGACACAAGAGCCCTCACCTGCAGTGCGCTGGCACAATATAATTAGAAATTATGAAGTCTTTATTAGTACACAGCTGATTTACCTTAGGGAGAGAAACTGGATCCTTCTGTGTGTGGAGGAGGAACTGGCAAAACAAATCATTATCTATTGTGTTTTCCCCCCGGAATCGATCACTGTTAATCACTTTTGACTCTAGATCTGTAATCAATAGTTTAAAAAACACATCGGATTTGTCACAGAGGCACGAAAATGAGTACATAAATGTAAAAATGTAATCGGCTGCGTCCTCTTTTATTTCGCTTTTTTGCTTTGTTGATGTTTGTTATTGTGCAGTGGTGCGTTCAGGTTCTGTGGGAATCTACACCGTTTGCCTTTTCAAAAAGCAGGAGCTATGAACGGCATCCGTGTTTGTTTTTTTTCTTGTCCTCTGGGCTTGATTATAGGAGGACACAGCTCATTGATGTAGAACTGATTGACAGCCGAGACTCAGCTGCTTCCCGGCAGCTGTGTTAGTTTTTTAATTTTCTTTTTTTTTTAAAGCCAAAGTAGATCATGAGTGGGCTGCACACAGAAATCTGAGTGTGACATTTAAAGTGTTTAGGCTAAACCGAGTTGTGAGGGTTTTTTTTACATTAATATGAGTTCCCCCAGCCTGACTATGGTCCCCCAGTGGGGATCCACCTAAAAATTGGTGCTCTGCCTTTGAGAAAATGAAAGCTCAGATGGGCCGATCTGGAATCTTGCCCCTTATGACCTCATAAGTGGGCAAGGTTACGTTCCCTTTGCTCTGCTTTTCCCGCTCAGAGAATTTGGCCCCCCCAATGAGAAAGAGACATCATGGCTTTCAAAAGAGACTTCAGAGACAGTGTTAGGGGACCACTAAGGTCTATATAAAAGAGACTTCAGATACAGCATTAGGGGACCACGTGCATGTCTCATCTGGCCGCTGCCTACCCCCTCGTCTGGCTGCTCTTCCGATAACACATTGTGTTCAGTCGCGGCGCACTGGGTGTCCTCTAATAGCAACACATTTGAATGGACAGCACACATAACTCTCACGTGAACTGGGTGAAAAAAAATGCCATTTTTGTACGCAGCAAGTCAAAAACTGGACACGCTTTCCCATATGTACTGTAGACATGCAACTTTTTTCTGTTATGTACCATTTTAAATGGAATACCTTAACCCTTGTCGTCTTCCGTGACCATGAACTTGTCCTTCCAGGTCAACATTGAAAATGAACATTTTTTTGTGCTTTTCCAGTGTTTTTTTTTTGTGGCTTTTTCTGATTTATTTGTCACTTTTTCCATGCTTTTAAAAAAAACGAGCTGGTTAATTATAGGTTTACACTTATTCTTGGAATTCATGGTCACAAACATCAATATATCAAATATACATGAGGTTTTAGTTAAAAAAGGCAAGAATTATTTCGCATAATAGGATCACAGATGGGTATGTGTCAAAGTTAGTCCAGATACTGTTTTGAAACCATTAAAAAAAACACCAACAAAATTCAATGAAGTAATCTAATTTTACCTGAGAATGTTTCGGAATCATCCAGTGTATTTTGGGGAAATTTAAGTTGAAAGAAACCATATTTGGATATAAAACACTGAAACGGGTCAATTTGACCGAGGACAACACCAGGGTTATGGTTTTATTTTTGTCGAACACAACGAGCAATCTTTAGACATGTGGAAGACATTTTTCCCTTTTATGAAGTTTTAGAGAAAGAGAAACAAATAATTTATCAATCATATGAGAATTATCGTTAGTTCCGCCCTACTGGGATTCCATGGTTGTGCTAGGCTCATTGTCAATGTTTCTCTACACCAGTGATTCCAAAGTGGGGGTCGGGACCCACAGGGGGGTCGCAAGGCAGAGAGGGGGGGGTCGCAAGTTGATTTCCAGAAATAGATACAAAATTTAAAAACGATTAGAATAAGCATATGTCAGCCATGATTTTAACTCAAGATAAAACTAGCGGCTGAGTTTAAAATAAAACCAAGCGAAAAAATAAAAAGGGAACAGCTCTTTTGATTTTCAGCCTGTAGTACGTGCGCGGTTGCGCGCAATGTTTATATCGTTTATAGTGGGGGGGGTCGCAAGTCACTTGCACGTTCTTTGGGGGTCGCGGGCTGAAAGTTTGGGAACCCTGCTCTACACAGCATTTCTGAGACATCTCTTGTTATACGGCCTCTTGTGCTGAGATATTTTGGTTGGGGTCAGTCAACAACGTCAGAACCAGCAGCCCCGCTGATTGGTACGGGGTTCAATGATGGTACGAGAAAAATCCCAAGAGAAACATACACTACCGGTCAAAAGTTTGGGCTCACTTACAAATTCCCATCCCACTCATATAGACAGAATACCAGCTGATCTGAGTGGGGGGGGGGGGGGGGGGGGGGGCTGATCTTTAATGCAATATCTACATTGTTCTTATCAGCAACCATTCCTCCAATGTCCCAAAGCGTTCTGTTCACTAATCAGATACCATTTTAAAAACTAACTGGGAAAACATGGAGAATCCTTTATAGTAAGCACATAATGTAATCTGATTACTGCCTGGTTAAAAAAAACAAGCACTGATCTCAGTTGATATCTGTCTATAACGAGGCAATGGGAATTTCTAAGTGACCCAAACTTTTGTAAATTATCACTATAAAGGCTGTAGATCTTGAAGCTAAAAAAAGATAGTATATACTGTAAACACTGTCATTTGAAGGTGTTTTAGGTCCTTGATATATTTCAGCCAGTTAATTCCCTGTACGATCTCAGTCCCACCCCACTAAAATACAATTAATCATCAACGCTGTCGAACATTTTAACAGAAATCAGTGCAGTTGATCCTGAATATTGTTCCACAGAACAGAAAAATCCATTCAGTCAGGAGAGACTTTGTTGCAGATATGCAAAGTTTTATTGTACATGTGCATAATGAAAATATACAGAGTCTTTGTAGATTAGACTCCATCGTTATAAAATAATTTTTAAAGGGGTAGAGAAACAAGACATATCCCCCCAATGGAGTCTAGACACTGGTGGCGGCGGCAAAGGAGCCCGAAGAATAGACTGGAGGAGTCAAAGGAGCATTTTGTGGAGGAGACCGGGGTGCGTGGGTGATGGTGATTAGAAGTGGAAGGAGGGGGGGGGGTACACGCTTTACGAAATGACAGCTAACAGCAGTAGAGAGGAAACAGATTAAAGTATAAAAGCACCAAAATGCAACCTAGGGCCTTTTTGGTGAATGTGCCGAGTCAAACTTTCATTAAAGCATCATTAGGACAAAAGCGTCCATTTCTGAGATTTACCGCATTTTCATTTTGGGTCAAATGGCCTTTTGAATGCGAGTGCCAGAGGCACGTCTTGATCGCATCAAAATCACTATTTAAAAAAAAAAAAAATTCAAACACTGAAACTTTGCTCCAAGCATCACCAGGGGCTCTACACATGAACTCGAGCATTGGAACATTGTGTGTGTAGACAAACAGCAAAGCGAGACTACATGCTGAAACTAACAAAGGTGATGATGTCAGGGCGAGGTGGACAGAAGAGGAGTGATGGAGCCGCAGGTATAAAGAATGAGTCAGTTTCTGGTTGGATCTCCACCTTCCTGCTCAAAAGTTGCAGTGTCACACACGTGTAACCCAGCTATGGTGTGTAATCTAGAAGAAACCTGAAGAGGGTAACACCATAATTGCTGTTGTGTAGCTCGGTTCGCGGTCTCTCTGTCTCTTTACCGCCCAGCGTGACTCGGCTCACTCCAGTCGTGCTGGTTGGAACAATGGCTGCTTGATTATATCATGGGTTAAGTTCAAATTGATTTGATCAGTTGGTTGTAAAGTAATATCACAAACTGCAATATTACACTACTTATGGCTATGAGTGGGGCTTAACGTTACTGCCAAAGTGTTAAGATTGTATCAATTTGATCCATCGCTGCTTCCTGCATTGACATACTGTTGTCTTGTCAATGACATGGTCCTTTTGGATGCTTTTATATAGACCTTGTGGTCTCCTAATGCTGTATCTGAGTCTCTTTTATTAGACCTTAGTGTTCCTATGCTGTATCTGAAGTCTCTTTATATGATAGGGTGCTCCTAATACTGTATCTGAAGTCTCTTTTATATAGCCTTAGTGGTCCCTATACTGTATCTGAAGTCTCTTTTATATAGACCTTAGTGGTCCCTAATATGTATCTGAAGTCTCTTTTATATAGACCTTAGTGGTCCCCTAATACTGTATCTGAAGTCTTTTTATATAGACCTTAGTGGTCCCTAGTACTGTATCTGAAGTCTCTTTTATATAGACTAGTGGTCCCTAGTACGATCTGAAGTCTCTTTTATATAGACCTTAGTGGTCCCTAACTGTATCTGAAGTCTCTTTATATAGACCTAGTGGTCCTAGTACTGTATCTGAAGTCTCTTTTACTAGACCTTAGTGGTCCCTAGTACTGTATCTGAAGTCCTTTTATATGACCTTAGTGGTCCCTACTGTATCTGAAGCTCGTTTAATACCAGTGTCCTAGTACATTGAGCTCTTTATATAGACCTTAGTGGTCCCCAATACTGTATCTGAAGTCCTCTTATATAGACCTTAGTGGTCCCCTAATACTGTATCTGAAGTCTCTTTATATAGACCTTAGTGGTCCCTAGTAATCGTATCGAAGTCTCTTTATATAGACTTAGTGGTCCCTAGTACTGTATCTGAAGTCTCTTTTATATGACCTAGTGGTCCTAGTACTGTATCTGAAGTCTCTTTTATATAGACTTAGTGGTCTCTAATACTGTATCTGATAGTCTCTTTTATATAGACCTTAGTGGTCCCTATATACTGTATCTGAAGTCTCTTTTATATAGACCTTAGTGGTCCCTAGTACTGTATCGAAGTCTCTTATATAGACCTTAGTGGTCCCTAATACTGTATCTGAAGTCTCTTTATATAGACCTAGTGGTCCCTAATGCTGTATCTGAAGTCTCTTTTATATAGACCTAGTGGTCCTAATTCGTATTGAAGTGTCTTTATTAGACCTAGTGGTCTCCTATAGTATCTGAGTCTCTTTTATATAGACCTTAGTGGTTCTCCTAATACTGTATCTGAAGTCTCTTTTATATAGACCTTAGTGGTCTCCAATACTGTATCTGAAGTCTTTTTATACTAGACCTTAGTGGTCTCCTAATACGTATCGAAGTCTCTTTTATAAGACCTTAGTGGTCCCCTAATACTGTTCTGAAGTCTCTTTTATTAGACCTTAGTGGTCCTATACTGTATCGAAGCTCTTTATATAGACCTTAGTGGTCTCCTATACTGTCTGAAGTCTCTTTTATATGACTAGTGGTCCCCTAAGCTGTATCTGAGTCTCTTTTATATAGACCTTAGTGGTCTCCTAATACGTATCTGAAGTCTCTTTATATAGACTTAGTGGTCTCCTAATACGTATCTGAAGTCTCTTTTATACAGACCTTAGTGGTCTCCTAATATGTATCTGAAGTCTCTTTATATAGACCTTAGTGGTCCCCTAATACTGTATCTGAAGTCTCTTTTATAAGACCTTAGTGGTCCCTAGTACTGTATCTGAAGTCTCTTTTATATAGACCTTAGTGGTCTCCTAATACTGTACTGAAGTTCTTTTATATAGACTTA
>NC_045735.1:797199-826477 GCF_008692095.1 Etheostoma spectabile
TCTATATAAAAGAGACTTCAGATACAGCATTAGGAGACCACTAAGGTCTATATAAAAGCATCCAAAAAGGACCATGTCATTGACAAGACAACAGTATGTCAATGCAGGAAGCAGCGATGGATACAAATTGATACAATCTTAACACTTTGGCAGTAACGTTAAGCCCCACTCATAAAGCCATAAAGTAGTGTAATATTGCAGTTTGTGATATTACTTTACCACCAACTGATCAAATCAATTTGAACTTAACCACATGATAATAATCAAGCAGCCAATTGTTCCAACCAAGCACGACTGGAGTGAGCCTGAGTCACGCTGGGCGGTAAAGAGGACAGAGAGACCGCGGGAACCGAGCTACACAACAGCAATTATTGGTGTTACCCTCTTCAGGTTTCTTCTAGATTACACACCATAGCTGGGTTAACAGTGTGTGACACTGCAACTTTTGAGCAGGAAGGTGGAGATCCAACCAGAAACTGACTCATTCTACTTATACCTGCGAGCTCCATCACTCCTCTTCTGTCCACCTCAGCCCTGACATCATCACCATTGTTAGTTTCAGCATGTAGTCTCGCTTTGCTGTTTGTCTACACACACAATGTTCTCAATGCTCGAGTTCATGTGTAGAGCCCCTGGTGATGCTTGGAGCAAAGTTTCAGTGTTTGAATTTTTTTTTTTTTTTAAATAGTGATTTTGATGCGATCATAGACGTGCCTCTGGCACTCGCATTCAAAAGGCCATTTGACCCAAAATGAAAATGCGGTAAATCTCAGAAATGACGCTTTTGTCCTAATGATGCTTTTAAATGAAAGTTTGACTCGGGCACATTCACAAAAAGGCCCTAGGTTGCATTTTGGTGCTTTTATACTTTAAATCTGTTTCTCTCTCTACTGCTGTTAGCTGTCATTTCCGATAAAGCGTGTACCCCCCCCCCTCCTTCCACTTCTAATCACCATCACCCACGGCACCCCGGGTCCTCCTCCAACAAAATGCTCCTTTGACTCCTCCAGTCTAGTCTTCGGGCTCCTTTGCCGCCGCCACCAGTGTCTAGACTCCATTGGGGGGATATGTCTTGTTTCTCTACCCCTTTAAAAAATTATTTTATAACGATGGAGTCTAATCTACAAAGACTCTGTATATTTTCATTATGCACATGTACAATAAAACTTTGCATATCTGCAACAAAGTCTCTCCTGACTGAATGGATTTTTCTGTTCTGTGGAACAATATTCAGGAATCAACTGCACTGATTTCTGTTAAAATGTTCGACAGCGTTGATGATTAAATTGTATTTTAGTGGGGGTGGGACTGAGATCGTACAGGGAATTAACTGGCTGAAATATATCAAGGACCTAAAACACCTTCAAAATGACAGTGTTTACAGTATATACTATCTTATTTTTTAGCTTCAGAGATCTACAGCCTTTATAGTGATAATTTACAAAAGTTTGGGGTCACTTAGAAATTCCCATTGCACTCCGTTATAGACAGAATATCAACTGAGATCAGTTGCATTGTTTTTTTTAAACCAGGGCAGTAATCAGATTACATTATGTGCTTACATAATAAAAAGGATTCTCCAATGTTTTCCCAGTTAGTTTTTAAAATGGTATCTGATTAGTGAACAGAACGAGCCTTTGGGACATTGGAGGAATGGTTGCTGATAATGAACAATGTAGATATTGCATTAAAGATCAGCCCCCCCCCCCCCCCCCCCCTCAGATCAGCTGGTATTCTGTCTATAATGGAGTGGTGGGGAATTTGTAAGTGAGCCCAAACTTTTGACCGGTAGTGTTGTTCTCTTTGGGATTTTCTCGTACCATCATTGAACCCCGGTACCAATCAGCGGGGCTGCTGGTTCTGACGTTGTTGACTGACCCGGCAACCAAAATATCTCAGCACAAGAGGCCGTAGTAACAAGAGATGTCTCAGAAATGCTGTGTAGAGCAGGGTTCCCAAAACTTTCAGCCCGCGACCCCCAAAGTAACGGTGCAAGTGACTTGCGACCCCCCCCACTATAAACGTATATAAACATTGCGCGCAACCGCGCACGTACTACAGGCGTGAAAATCAAAAGAGCTGTTCCCTTTTTATTTTTTCGCTTGGTTTTATTTTAAACTCAGCCGCTAGTTTTATCTTGAGTTAAAATCATGGCTGACATATGCTATTTCTAATCGTTTTTAAATTTTGTATCTTATTTCTGGAAATCAACTTGCGACCCCCCCCTCTCTGCCTTGCGACCCCCCTGTGGGTCCCGACCCCCACTTTGGGAATCACTGGTGTAGAGAAACATTGACAATGAGCGCTGAGCAGCAACCATGGAATCCCAGTAGGGCGGAAACTAACGATAATTCTCATATGATTGATAAATTATTTGTTTCATCTATTCTCTAAAACTTCATAAAATAGGGAAAAATGTCTTCCACATGTCTAAAGATTGCTCGTTGTGTTCGACAAAAAATAAAACCATAACCCTGGTGTTGTCCTCGGGTCAAATTGACCCGTTTCAAAGTGTTTTATATCCAAAATATGGATTTCTTTCAACTTAAATTTCCCCAAAATAACATGGATGATTCCATGAAACATTCTCAGGTAAAATTAAAGATTACTTTCATTGAATTTTGTTGGTGTTTTTTTTAATGGTTTCAAAACAGTATCTGGACTAAACTTTGACACATACCCATCTGTGATCCTATTAGTCGAAATAATTCTTGCCTTTTTTAACTAAAACCTCATGTATAATTTGATATAATTGATGTTTGTTGACCATGAATTCCAAGAATAAGTGTAAAACCTATAATTAAACCAGCTCAGGTTTTTTTTAAAAAGCATGGAAAAAGTGACAAATAAATCAGAAAAAGCCACAAAAAAAAAAACACTGGAAAAGCACAAAAAAATGTTCATTTTCAATGTTGACCTGGAAGGACAAGTTCATGGTCGACGGGAAGACGACACAAGGGTTAAGGTATTCCATTTAAAATGGTACATAACAGAAAAAAGCTGCATGTCTACAGTACATATGGGAAAGCGTGTCCAGTTTTTGACTTGCTGCGTACAAAAATGGCATTTTTTTTCACCCAGTTCACTGAGAGTTATGTGTGCTGTCCATTCAAATGTGTTGCTATTAGAGGACACCACAGTGCGCCGCGACTGAACAACAATGTGTTATCGGAAGAGCAGCCAGACGAGGGGGTAGGCAGGCGGCCAGATGAGACAGGCACCCCCCCCCCCCGAACACAATACTACCAGCAGAACAAAACACTCGCTCGTGCTGACACACAGAGGGACTACCTGCTGCGCCGTGTGTGTGTGTGTGTGTGTGTGTGTGTCAGAGTCTGGGAAACATTTGATGTGTCAGGTTGTGGGTGTGTCATTTATTTTTATTTTTATTAATTTATTTGACAGGGATAGTGTACATTAATTAACATCGCTGTAAATGCACCAGAATTAGCCAAAAGGCTATTTTTTTTCATCCGTTGTCCTTGGACAGATCTTAAAATTGTCTCCCTAAAAAACAAAAACAAAAAAAAAAACAACAATGAGAAGATTACAGTCAACAATACAAATATAAAAAGTACTAAAACAGATAAAACTCTTTAAATCCCGTAGTGTCATTTTCTTTAATATCAACTGCATTGCCGATTGAGAGGAGAAAATAGTTGTTTTGCATTGTTTTGTGTGTAATTGTAACTGTGTGTAGCCATGGATGCTTGTGAGGTGCGCCCCATGCTAAATAACAGCCGCGGTCAGTTATCCTGCAGCAACAGTGATGGTCACAGCGATGAACCCCGGCTCTGACCTTGTCGCGGTCTAAAAAATACAACAACACGGCCCCCGGCAGCGGAAGAGAAATATAAAAGCGAGTCGGTGAGTCACAATCAGTCAGCCGGGTCGTTTTCTCATGCTGCAGATTTGCCAGCTCATTTAGGACTTGGGAATTATTCTTCATGAAATATTTACAGCACAGAAAGCCAGAATGTGCACTCACCGTATGAATAAAGAACTTTTGTGTTTGAAATGTCTCTTTTTTTTTTCCTGGAGCCACACTTGGGAATTACATTTTCTCGAGTTAAAACTGTAACAAGATAGCAGAAGGTGCATGTGAGATGAACGCGCTCTGTGGGGATTTTAGTTTTCATTTTTTGTCATTGCAAAATGCATGCAAATATAAATCAATGGTACTGGAAGATATAAATATAATATAATGGTATAAGCAGGTTAATTTCCTTCGAGGTGTCCATATTAGGTAAAAAATGGACTTCGGACTTCGGTGGAGACAACTGTAACTGTCTGAGGGACAGCGCTATTGAGATTTACACGTTAGTACATATTGTTCGATAATTCCATTAATGTGTGAATTCATACGATAATTAAAAAACTTTAAAAATGTATAATAAATAAGTTTAAAAAGAGACGTTCGATTTAAAATTGTGCTAAAATGTTTTACATTAAAATATGTTTGCATTTTGTTCTTTATTACCAATGCTATTCTTATGTTGAAGTCAAAGGTCAAATGACCAGAGTTTTGTGAAGGCCACACCTGTGGCATTGTGGGTAAAAAGGTATCCAGAGAGAGCCAACGTGGCTGCAGAGAGAAAATGTACGGGCTTGAACTAAGATGTGCACGGTCCAAGAGGCGCGCACACGGTAATTGTGCTTTTGTATTTCAGCTTTGTTATATTTGTTGTAATTTCGTTGTATTTAATGCACTTTCTGCACTGTTGTGATGCTAACATCGCGGGGCCCGTCTAGTTAAAGAAGCGTGTGTGAGAGACTGTAAAATGACTGAAAGTACACTGTATTTGACTCATTAGATTTCATGTGTTTATTTTCTTTGAAGTTTTCACGGTGTCTTACGATGGAAATGTGGAAATAAATGTTAAAAGGACATCTGTATGATGCGTGGCCGTATTCAATTGGACCGGTGTAATTACAACAACCGTTCTCTGTTGCGCACATTTGATTTGATTCATAGGGATGTCCATTAGCTGGGACCATAGACACAGCCACAACTTGTGCAGCTAAACATTGCCGTGCATAATTACATTAAAAACAACCATCAAAAAAACAACATTCTCGTCATGGCATTTACCCTCACATGTCAAAGTGTTTCTAGATGTTGGGGAGTACTACTGCATGTGTAAAAAAAAATGCACACAGGTTTTTGTTGCTCCAGACTAGAAGGAGATGTGTGAATAAATTCAGGGAAGTGCAGTCAGAAAGCGTTTACCAGATCCTCTGTAACCAGCTCCTCATCTCTGCAGGCCAGATTAGCAGCTACAGTAGCATAGCACACCGCAATCTCTAACTGAACCAGAGAGTGTAAAGCTATAATGAACGCAGCATCCGTGACGTCCCCCATCGGTTCGTGGACTTCAGTTTTGAAGATTTGAGATCTTGTTTTTTTGCAACCGGATGTGATGATTTTTGACGACAGGGTGGAGCAGTGGAGGATTACACGGCAAAGCCGATGTTGTTTAAGGTTGCAATGGCTCTGCGCTAGAGCATGGATACCCGAACCGAGTCTGATGGGACCCGATGGGACCCGACGGGACCCGACCCGACAGGCTGGCCCCGGTTCGGACAGAAAAATGCAGCCCGATCCGCACTCTACCCTGCGCTAAGCTAAACACTTAAGAGCAACAGCTGGTGATTTTCAACCCTTCTGAAGCTAGTCCTCCAGTGGGTATACGCGGACCTCCTGGTACAGAAAATGGACCGAACTATTAGCTGTCAAGTTGCATTGTGGGTAGTCTTGCATTGCCAGACCTTCTTACACAGTCCTGCAGAAGAGGATCTGGCTAGTCCAAACAGCATTCTGGGATGGGAGAAAAACGTGCTCTGGTTTATTGGCATTTCTTTAAACCAATCACAATTATCTTGGGAGGAACTTGTTTTGTTTTGTTGGAAGATTCAAAGTTGTTTCATTCGTGCCAGAGAAAACTCAGATTGGACAGATAGTCTGGATTTACCCTGCAGAGATCTGAGGACCAGGTACCCATAGTCCTCAGAAATCCACCAGAGTTTAAAACTCCAACACAAAGAAATCGGACATCGGCACCGGAGCGATCCCGTAAGTGGAACGTCGTGGATGCAGACTACATTGTGGGTAATGTAGATTTTGACAAGGAAGAAGAATGTGTGGAGTATAAAAAGTCAATATCTCTGTTTTTGCTGCATTGACTTGACCCTTTTTTTAAACTTTCCATTGTGAGTCTGACAATATTATAGGAGTGCAGTGCAACTGCCTAAGAAGCTAAGCTAACCGCAGCCACATCCGACCAGCGACAGGAAGCTCAGAGTTGCATCATGAGAGCCAGAGGCTTCTGCAAGATGCATCCACATCCGAAATGTAGCGTTTCATTACACAATGTTTTCTGTAGCAGCTCAGCAGTAAACTCTGGGACGCTAATTTGTATTTAATCTAGCAATCTGTCTGCATGATAAGTATGAACAGTGATTAATAAATGCTTTAGTGTCACAGTTGTTAGCTAATACACACGCTGTTGACTCACATCTGTCTTTACGCCACAAATACTAAACACACTTTACATACTCTTAACGTCTGCAAAGAACAAAATATGCTCCGAAAAGTCTGCTCTGGACAACACACTGATCAAATAAAAGTGAGAGTAAACACAACAACAACAGGATGACCTCTGACCTGTAACACAATTGCAGAGGTCAAGGGTCAGTGATGTTATTGTGCCCAGCAGGATAAATTCGTCTTATGTAACACACTTATTGCCTTGATTACAAAGGGCTGCACTGACGACCATACGGCCACACACAAACAAACACGCACACGCACGCACACGCACGCACGCACACACACACACACACACACACACACACACACACACACACACACAACACACATCTTTGCATGATTCACTAGGTGATCGTCAGTGAGACCATTACTGGTTTAGAGAAGTCAGCGACATGATTCAATGGTCACACTGTGTGTGTGTGCGTGTGTGTGTGTGTGTGGTGTGTGTGTGTGTGTGTGTGGATGAGTCACAGTGCAGAGGTGTATGGAGGAGGAAAGAAAAAACCAATAAACCCTCACAGTGTTTGTGTTTGTTGCGTCGTGTGTGTGTGTGTGTGTGTGTGTGTGTGTGTGTGTGTGTGTGTGCGTGTGGCGTGTGTGTGCGTGTGTGTGTCCAGTTACTTTTGATTCAGGCAGAGAAGATTCAATGAGACCGTGACTAATCTAATAACACTTGCTGCTCCTGAGGAAGACGAGGAGCGAGAGAGAAGCATTTGAGCATTGAGGAGCAGATTGTCACATTTAGTCATTTCCTCCCAGAATTTAAGAGCAAGCGCAAGAATCACCCCAAATTCAACCAACGCCGGGTATCAATTTCTCAAGTGAATATTACATATTTGCCCTAGGGGGCTTTATGATCTGTACAGCCGAATAAACGGGGGTCCAACCAGATATGTAAAAAAAATAATCCATTTCAGAACCACTTATTCAAGCCAAATAAAAACCAACCCCCAATCTCGTTTTAAACAGCCAGCTCTGTGGAAGGAGGGAACTAAAAAGTATGTAATCTAGTTGACACTAACCATTTGATTTATGCAGATTGCAGATATGGAACGGCAGGAAGCACTAAGACCATATTGGCTCAATTCATGGGGGGGGGGGGGGGAGTTAAAAAATGGTTGTTTTTTTTAACTGCTCGGCTTCTCCACAGGACACAGACTACGTAGAGAAATGTCCACAAACATTAGATTTCCAAATCATATCACAAAAAAGTGCTACAAAACTCAAGTGACATCTTCCGGATGAGCTGCAGTAATCGTGGTCTTTTCAGGCTGCAAACTGCAAGGAGCAAGACATAAAGGAGGAGAGGGCGGCTTTTATCTCACAGTGATTTAAAACTGTTCTAATCTTCTACAAAGTATAAATATTTGTTGATGATGATGACGAAGCAGAAGCTTTAATCTGCTTCACATCCATCCTCTAGATGAGCGGTTCTGCTCCTAGAAGTCCCAGGATGGAGATGTACGAAAGACAGAGTGGGCGAGACTAACAGAATGAGATTGAGGGAAAGTGAGAGAGACCTCCCTACACAACACACACACACACACACACACACACACACACACACACACACACACACACACAGCAGGACAACAGCCAATAGGGGGACAGCTGGTGGCACAGTTCCTGGAGTCAGACCAATGACTGTATGTGGGTGTATTGTGTCTGTTGATGCATGTGTGTGTGTGTGTGTGTGTGTGTGTGTGTGCTTTTTCAACTGTCCTATACTGTGACTATATCTGTAAAGGAAAAGGATGACAGCTGATGAAATGAAACAATAAAAAGTGAGAACTGTAAAAACGCTGGGATTTAATGTAAAAAACCACCCAATCGTGTTGTAGAATATAAATGTTCTTGTCTGACAACAGAGGTTAAAACCATAGACAGTTGAAGAAGTGGACCAACAGGTTCCGTTGCTCTGGACAGAGACCAGTGAAGTCTATTAGAAGCTCTTTTTTGGTGATGCTGAGCATTACTGAGCAGCCTCCAACTGAGCTTGAAGACGTAGATGTGACGTGGACAATGTGTCTGAAAGTTGTAAGTCTTCTGGTAGCTGTGCAAGCTAAATCTCAATCGTTCCCAATCATCAGAGACGGAGGGCGTAAGTGTATGTTAGGAGATAACATAGACACAGGCTAATTATTTGTAACTACCATGCTAGTTAACATTAGTAACTAAACTGACTTTTTTAACTAACTAAAACTGTCTGCGTGCTTCTCCTGACAATACGGTAATTCCTCTACTGTGCGACAGTAAGTCGCTTGGTTATGACGCAATTGTTAGCCTATTTTTACAAAAACGTCTGCTACGGAGCCATAACGTGAGATGTGTAATGGAGCCTTTTATACATTGTCGTGTTTCTTTAGAAATAAACAACAGACAAATAGAGTCTTTGAACGCTTCAGATGTAAAGGTCAAAGTGACGTAAAAATGAATGGCGGTCAATGGGATGCTAACTGCAGGTGATGGCTTCGTAGCATTAAAATGGCGCCATGAGATCTATGTTTATAGAGGAGAGTTTGACCCCCTTGGTTAAAACATGTGCTTCCTCATCCTGATAGAGCACAAACACACATTACAGGGTCGGCTCTCAACTATTTGTAGCAAACAAGAGTCAGAGCAGCAAACACTCAAAATGTATCTTTCCACGTTTAAATACTTCTGATATCCAAAAGCCAATTAAGACACTTCTCCACTTCAGTTCTTTTCTGAACTGGCTCTCCACCAACAAATGGTTAACTACATAGATGCAGGGTATTTAGCTACGTGCGTCACACGGTACACTCCAACTCAAACAGTCGAGACGGAAACATAAACAAACACGATGGAGTTGAAATAGAAACCGTCTCGACGTCCCTGAAGGGGATCTCGGATGACATTCCCAAATCACATCAGACCAGCTCAGAGATGACATCACGGCCCACTAACAACTCTCTTCCTCCCGCTCGCCATCTCCGAGGAGTCAGAGGAAACGCACGAGTGGACACACTTGCTGCCTGTCGGTCACATGCAGAGGTAGAGTGGAGGTGGAGAGTTGAGAACAGATTGGGCTTGAGGGGTAGTTGATGTGTGAAGAGAGACGGGGGAAAGAATGAAGGACGAGGGAGCGGTAGAGGACGACGGGGCAGGAATCAAATCTGTCAGTCAGACAGGGAGCAGGATGAGTGCTCAGAGGTTATACATCTTATCAATAAGATGTTGTTTACATTTTGGTCGTCAACCCTTGTGTTGTCTTCCTGTCAAAATTGAAAGTCAACACTTTAGTGGACACTTTATATTGATGTTTTTAACTTTTTCTTACTCTTTTTTTCAACACTTTTTTCAATGCTTGTCACTTTTTTTTGACATTTAACACTAACTTTTAACTTTATTTTTACAGTCATTTTTGGAATTTATGGTCAATAAACCTCATTTATAGGAAATTATACCTAATGTTTTAGTCAGAAAAGCAGAAATTAGGAATTATTTCGACTAAAATTAAAGGAATGGATGTTGATGGATAATCACAGACTGGAATATATATATATATATATATATATATATATATATATATATATATATATATTAGTTATAACTTACTCAATACTATTTCAAAACAGCTTCAATGTTTTTTATGCAAATGCTATAAAATTGAATAAGACACCCCAAAATTAATGAAAGTAGAGATGTGTACTTGCCAAAGAGCGTTGTGTGGAATCAATCATGTTATTTTGGGTAATTAAAAAGAACATTGATATAGGAAAACGAGTCATTTTGACCCAAGAACAACATGAGGGTTAAAGGTCCCATGCCATGGAAATTTCACTTTATGAGGTATTTGTCTGTTAATGTGACGTGCCCCAGCCTGCCCATGGTCCCCCAGTGGCTAGAAATCCTGCTCTGCCTTTGAGAAAATGAAAGCTCAGATGAGCCGATCTGGAGGTAACCTTGCCCCTTATGAGGTCATAAAGGGCAAGGTTACCTCCCCTTTCTCAGCTTTGCTCGCACAGAGAATTTGGCCCATACATGAGACAGAAAGACTAAGAGACATCATGGCTTTCAAACAAGCAAAGTGGCAGTTGGTCAAGGCCACACCCCCAGCCTACACCCCCCCCCCCCCCCCCCCCCCCCCCCCCCCCCCCCATTGTGGGACTGGCTCTAGTGGCTGTAATTCTGCACCAAGGCTTAATTTTGAGGAATAAACTTCAGATTCAGTATTAGGGGACCTAAGGTCACTAAGGTCTATATAAAAGCACCCAAAGAGCACTATGTCATGGGACCTTTAAAGGACAATTCTGCCAAAAAATGAACCTAGGGGTTAATAACATGTGTACCGAGTCGACTGTTGAAACTCTTGGTTTTGTTTTCATGCAAATCGCATGAGACCAATTTTAGCGCAAACTGCTAATTACCTTATAACGCTAGTCATACACAGGTAAACTAAAAAGAAATCGCTATTTCTATACAACTACCAAGGCTCAAAATAGCTCCACACTTCAAAGCTAACATATGAGGGTCCCTACATGTAAACTGGAGCATTGAGGACTTTGTAAGTGTACAGTTTGTTAAAAAAAACAGTCACAACTAGTTGTTGAATTGTCCTTTAACAGAGATTGAAACTGTCGTTGGGCTATAACATCGGGTCATACCTCCTTAGCTTTAGCTCGTGAATGTCCTCCACTCTGCACCAACACTTCTGATAACACCTCCAGGTGATGACAGAAAGCACTGACGGAGTCGAGTGTCGGAACCGAGGGAAGAGCCGAGAGAAAATCAGATGAAGGGAAACGAGTGTGACATATGGAGAGAGAAGGAAGGATAAAAAAAAATCACAAGCACTGAAGACAGAAGAGGACGAGAGGGGGGAGAAAAAGTAATTTGATGGATGGAACAGAAATGTGACAATGAGAGAGAGAGAGAAAGAGAGAGAGAGAGAGAGAGAGAAGGGGCAATGGAAAGAGAAGAGGATGAGAAGGAGGTAAAGAACAGGTGATGGAAGAGGATGAGAAGGAGGTAAAGAATAGATGATGGAAGAGGATGTAAGAGGGTAAAGGACAGATGTGGAGAGGATGAGATGAGTAAGAACAGAGACGGAGAGGATGGAAGGAGGTAAAGATAGATAGGAGAGGATGAGAAGGAGGTAAAGAACAGTGATGGGAAGAGGATGAGAGAGTAACGAAATAGAATGGAAGAGGAGAGAAGAGGAGGTAAGAAATAGATGATGGAAGAGGATGAGAAGGAGGTAAGAATAGATGATGGAAGAGGAGGAGATGAGTAAAGAACAGATGATGGAAGAGGATGAGAAGGAGGTAAAGAACAGATGATGGAAGAGGATGAGAAGGAGGTAAAGAATAGATGATGGAAGAGGATGAGAAGGAGGTAAAGAACAGATGATGGAAGAGGATGAGAAGGAGGTAAAGAATAGATGATGGAAGAGGATGAGAAGGAGGTAAAGAACAGATGATGGAAGAGGATGAGAAGGAGGTAAAGAACAGATGATGGAAGAGGATGAGAAGGAGGTAAAGAAGAAGGAATAGATGAGAGGAGGTAAAGATAGATGATGGAAGAGGATGAGAAAGGAGTGAAGATAGATGATTGGAAGAGGATGAGAAGGAGGTAAAAGAAGATGGAAGAGGATGAGAAGGAGGTAAAGAACAGATGATGGAAGAGGATGAGAAGGAGGTAAAGAATAGATGATGGAAGAGGATGAGAAGGAGGTAAAGAACAGATGATGGAAGAGGATGAGAAGGAGGTAAAGAACAGATGATGGAAGAGGATGAGAAGGAGGTAAAGAATGAATGAAGAGGATGAGAAGGAGGTAAAGAATAGATGATGGAAGAGGATGAGAAGGAGGTAAAGAATAGATGTGGAAAGAGAATGAGAAGGAGGTAACAGAATAATGGAAGAGGATGAGAAGGAGGTAAAGATAGATGATTGGAAGTGGATAGAAGGAGGTAAAGGACAGATGATGGAAGAGGATGAGAAGAGAAGAATATGAATGGGAAAGGATGAGAAGGAGGTAAAGAATAGATGATGGGAAGGGATGAGAAGTAGAAGACGATGATGGAAGACATATGAGAGGGGTAAAGACAATGATAGAAGATGATGAGAAAAGCGCGTAAGACACAGTGATGGAAGAGATAAAGGAGGTAATAGAAATGATGCTGAGAGGATTCAGAAGGCGGTAAAGAACAGATGATCGGGAAAGAGAGTAGAAGGGGTAAAGAACAGATGATGGACAGAGGATGAGTTAAGGAGGATAAGTAATAGAATGGAAAGGATGACGGAGCTAAAGAATAGAGTGATGGGATTAGAGGATTGAGAAGGAGGTAAATAATAGATGTTGAAGAGATAGAAGGCAGCGGTAAGAAGAAACGAATCGGCAAGAGGATCAGAAGGAGGTAAAGACTAGATGAGGAAGAGGAATGACAAGAAAGCAAGAGAGGATGAAAGGAAAGCAATAGGATGAGAGATAAAAGATGGACAGAAACAGGAAAGACGGAGATGGTAGGTTGAGAAAGCCAGGGGCTGGATTCCATTTTTTATAAAAATGAAGTGAGGCTGTAAAGATGGAGGGATGAAAGAGGAGAAGACATGGAAGGAGCAGTCGTAAGATGCCCTGCGGCTAATTGTGGGGCTGTAAACTCTCAGCAGTCTCAGTCCCTCTGGAAGCCTCTGAGCCTTTATTAAACAAGTACACACACACACACACACACACACACACACACACACACATACACACACACACACGTGCACGCACACACACACACACACACATGTGCACACACACATCCCTGAAGCACACAGATATCTGATGATGCAGACTGATGCACAAAGAGAAAGTGAGTGAAGGATATTCGTGACGTCTTAAGTTCAGTTAATTTAGTTGATTTAATTCTTAGTTGTTTTTTTTGTTTTGTTTTTTTATACATTCATCTACTGTTTCTACTCTGTAAAGCGACTTTGAGCTTGGGAAAAGCGCTACACAAAATCAATTTATTATTATTATTATTATTTATTTGAATTGCTGCAATCAGTGGATGGATAGGCAACACACCTAACCAGCTTGATTTGGTGATTTAGATGTTACTGTTCCTTGAACAGCATTTAATAACCACTCAACTACCTGGACACACTCAGACGAAGAAACCTTTATAATCACGTGGCCACACAGTGTCACACTGGTGGAGCCAGCATCTCTGGACAGAATAAAGCAAGTCATAGCCATGCGTATAGCACTATAAATCCTCATTCATATTCATATGACAGTAGGCTGGAGAGGTGGAGGAGAGAGAGAGAGAGAGAGAGAGAGACAGAGAGCAGATGAGAGAGGTTAAATGTATACTGGTGAGTGATAACGTGGAGGAAACGGTAAGCAAGCGGGTTACAAATGTATTTAATGCAAGTGGAAGAAATGAGAGAGAAAGACAGAGGGACAGTCAGAAGAAAAGAGGACGACTGAGGTGAAGACTAAAGGTGAAAGCAGGAGAGAGGGAAGCTTTAAAGAGGAGGGGAGACACGGGCTCAATGCCAGGAGTGGAAGGGAACTACAGAAATATCAAGGGAAACGTGCCACAGTTACTCTGCTGGTTATGTAACCTCGTAGAACTGGAAGTAACATAGAGACAGAGACACACACAGACACACACACGCACACAGACACGCACACACATAAGCTTACAATGCAGCTTAGCTCACTTCAATCCATAATGCATTACTTTACTGTGTGTGTGTGTGTGTGTGTGTGTGTGTGTGTGTGTGTGTGTGTGTGTGTGTGTGTGTGTGTGTGTGTGCGTGTGTATGAGTGAGTGAGTGTGTATGAGTGAGTGAGTGAGTGAGTGAGTGAGAGTGTGTGTGTGTGTATGTGCTTCTATAACACACAGTTTCAAACAGATGATAAGAAGAGAGCGTGATTCTGCATCTCAGCAGGCGGCCACTGCAGCAGTTATTTCTCTCTCTCTCTCTCTCTCTCTCTCTCACACACACACACACACACACACACACACACGCAATCAATGACACCCCGATACAGCACTCACCTATCTGTCTTGAGAATCTGTCTCACTCTCTGCTGTATGTTTGTGCGTTCACTCTGTGTGACTGATTGTGACTTTGTGATTTAAAGGAATAGTTCACACAAAAAACGAGATACAATGTTAACAAGTCAAAAAAAAAATACTTGAAAAAGATTGTTAGAAGATAAAGATAAAAAGATTTTTTATAAAAACTGAGCCATAACGTGAGATACAAGGTAAGGGAGCCTTTTATACATGGTTGTGTTTCTTTAGAAATAAACAATGGACAAATAGAGTCTTTTTAAATGCCACAGATGTAAAGTTATTCGCTGTCAAAGTGACGTAAAAATGAATGGCGGTCAATGGGATGCTAACTGCAGGTGATGGCTTCGTAGCATTAAAATGGCGCCGTTGGAGCTACGCGAGGCTGACCCCCTTGTGTCTGATCTCTGGATCTTTCTGCCTGTCTGTCCATCTCCTGGATATTAGCAGACATCAGAGGCTCTGTCTGCCTGTCTGTCTGCCTGTCTGTCTGTCGGTCTGTTAACCTGTCTGTCCTAAAGTTAATCCCTCTGATTTTTTACCCTGCACGATGAAACTGGGGCTGAAGGGATTGCTCCTTTATTTGTTTGCTGCTCGCCAGCATCTCAAATAGCACTGAAACTTGAGGCAGCGATGCGTCCCACTACAGCCCTCCCGCCTTTTCAAATTTACAGTTAAATCTCCAACGTGACGGAGCTTCGGACTGTCCATCCCCCTGTCTCCGTTTATATGAACCTGACACAGGCATTTTTTTTTACACTGCACCAATCAGCTAGATCATTTGCGTGATTAAAAACTGGGAAAAGCGGCTGTGGATGAGAGGCTGGGGGTACAGAAACATCCCTAAATGCATCCTCAGAGAGCAATCAGACTGAGAAGATGTAGGCGGAGTCAGCAGACAGGAGAAAGGCGGATAATGAGGCGCTCGGACGAAAGAAGACAGAGAAAGTGATGCTTACTTTGATAAAAGAGATACGTGTTTTTTTGCTTCTTTGGTTTGTTGTTTGTTGTGTGTAGTCAGTTTCTTTTGGTGTGTACAATCAATAATCGCTCTGGTAAAAGGCCTCCTAGGGAAGTACACATTTCTACTTTCATTAATTTTGGGGTATCACATTCAATTTTATAGCATTTGAAAAACCAATTGAAGTGTTTTTGAAACAGTATTGAGTAAAAGTTGACATATTCCAGTCTGTGATTATCCATCAACATCCAGTCCTTTAATTTTAGTCTAAACAATTCCTAATTTCTGCTTTTCTAACTCAAACAGCTAATCTGCAGATTCCTTATACCTCCGATAAGGAGGTTGTGTGTTGAGTCCTGTATGTTTGTTAGTTGTTTTAATGCAGATCCAAGTTTCATTTACTAAGCATTTCTTACAAAGCCCTTAAAACCAAAGAAAAAAAAAGGTGTTTTCCCCTTCTAAAATGTGTGTAATCACACAGCATGCATGATTACTTTGTTAAAGCGGCTGTACTCGGGTATGCGTCCACATGGCTCTCACAGACCATCCCCCGACGTGTGAAATACCACGTCCACATGGACATGCAAGCACGCACGCTGACCGAGTTTGACCTCATCCTCAGCTCAGGATGCCATTACACCACTAATATCTTTACATATAGCAAATATTTGCTTGCTGAGATCAGTGAAAAAGGACAATCACAATATCCTGGAGCCAAAGGTCATGTTTTGTCCGAGCAACAGCAAAACCCAATAATATCCAATTTACTATGATAAGACCAACAAATTCTCACTTAGTTGCTGATTCATTTTTCTGTCCATTTACTGATCAACCATTTGGCGAATCGTTGCAGCTCCAAAAACGACACAGACTGTCGATAGGAAGCAAAATTTGAACATCCATCCCCACCTCGTCCTTTTGAAATGCTATAACAACATAACACCTCGTGTTGGACGGTGCTAACGCAGTGCCTCTGCAAAATAGCCTCAGGAAGGAACTTGTTTTGGTGGAACATGTGTACATTTAAAACTCAGATTGGACAGATAGTCTAGCTGGCGGTCTGGATTTACCCTGCAGAGATCTGAGGACCAGGGAACCATAGTCCTCAGAAATCCACCAGAGTTCAAAATTACAGCACAAAGAAAGCGGAAGGTAACAGACATCAAGCCGAAAATCTCCAGGGGCACTGGAGCAATCCTGGATATAGACTACTAACACACTGAATGCATCACTTCATCACATCGGGTGATGGATGGGAAAGGTTTAACCATGCAGCTTTCTGCTAAATCACAGGCGTAGAATAACAAAAATGTTATTATATCAAAATGTTGCACGTTATTGCTTTCACAGCCGAGATGAGACGTACAGTATGATGTTATGTAACAGCCCCACACAGCACACGGGAGCTTTTCCCAAGTGTGATTTGTAAATGAACGAGTGTGAGGTGGGTCAGCGATGAAAGAGCAGCACGGCACCCACTGGGCGAAAGAAAGGTGCAGGATAGAGGGGGACATATGTTTCTCTGTGTGTGGTGGCTCATGATGAGCGAATCTGCTAACGGGAAGGGATGCCGAGGGAGAGTGGAGGGGAGGAGGGGAGGGGAGGGAAGGGGGAAGGAAAGAGAAGATGGGAGGAAGCAAGAGTAAAAGAGAGAGAGAGAGCGCTTGGGGATAATGGAGTGGAGGAAGAGGAGATGCAGAGAGAAGGAGAAAGAAAGAGGAAGGCGGAGCGGTAATGAATAATCCATCAGCCGATATGAGCAGAACTTGGGATCCTGCTCAGAAGAAGCTAAACATGTTGGGGGACTAGTGCAAATGGCTGTGTGAGCAAATACCAAAACATCAAGGGACAGAGAGGCAGAGGTCTCATTATTCCTGTGTTCAAACTGTCGTCCGAGGAGCCAGAAAACCCAGTTTGATTACACATGACTGAAATCATTCCCATAGGGACACATGATGTGCCTACTTCATCCCGAATTCATTTCTAGACACGTAGGATCTCGGTTGTGTCTTGTTCTGCTGCGGCATCTGTATCCTAAAGCCTTTTTCCTTCATAGATGGATGGAGGGATGGAGGGATGGAGGGAGGGGAGTTGAATGGAGGAGGGGCTGGGCGGAGGGCTGGTGCAGGGAAAACAACAAGGGAAGCCCAGGGAAAATTGCAGAGACAGAGAGAAAGGAAAAGCCCAGGGAAGCCCCGCTGTGGCACCGGAGGATCCCCACTTCTCCTGTTCCTCTGCAGCCCGCCTGCTGCAGTTAGAGCCGTCCTCCTCTTTAAAACTCCTGGCAGACTGCATGCATAACCTGTTTCACATTTAGAAGAAGAAGTGCTGTGCATCCCTCTCTGTTCCCCAGTGGACCTGCCTCAAGCTTCCAGAGCTGAATTCATAAACCCCAGAAATCCCCATGATAAGGTCATAATACCACACAAGCTGATGACACTATAGGTGCACTATATTCCATGCACGCATTCGGAAGCATCTAATATTTATGCATGTTAAATTTTGTATTGTATTTATTGTGCACAGGGATCCTTCTATATTGCTGTATCCGGTTGGGACGCACAGTTACGCAACATTGATGTCAGGTCCCTGCACCCCCCCATGTCGTTTCAAAGCAAAAGTCGTTCGTTCGGTTAAAATGCTGAAATATAACATTGAGTTTGGTGGATTATGAAGAGAGGGGGGGGGGATAACCCGGCATAATGAATTGAAGTTGGGCGACGTTAGAGAGAAACATCACGCCACCGACCCAACCTGAGCAGAAGCCCTGCCCGGGCAGACCACTCTGCTGCGTCAAGGTTAACCGAAAAAGACAGGAGGAAACCGGAAAATGAGCAAAGTAGATTTCAAAATAAAAGCTTAAAAATGCTATCAGATATTGAGAGATGATCTAGATGCAGTCAACATATTGTATGCAATCATACACCGTGTTTACGGACTAAAAAAAAAAACTGGGAGATATGGAGACAATAGAATATGACATTAATTTTGACCAAATACCTTGACATCGATATTGCGGCGATATTGTAGGGTTAACAATTGGTGCTTTCTCTAAATATTTACACAATGAGATTTTTTTTATGAGTAATCATCAGTATGCCTAATGTGGACATAATGACTAAGCAGATAAAGGCAAATAATAGAACAGCTAGAACAGGCTATAAATCCAGAAAATGACATAATTTTACTGTAATGCAGCCTTTAAAACCAGGGCAATCAGACAACACCTGTCATATCACGATATCCAAAATGTAAGACGATATCTAGTCTCATTTCACAATATGGCTGTCATTTGAATATACTGCCCAGCCCTACTGTTAAATTCCCATTAGACCATCACATCAGTGTATTTTAAATTTTCAACAGGGAGTAGGATAACTGACCAACAACAATCGAAGAGCACATCTCCTTTAGAATCTGCTCCCCAGGATGGTTTTAATTTGAAAGTTCAACCGGAAGACGTATGTGTCTTTGTGCGGACTTGTCACTGGTCTCCGCACCCAGAGGTGCAGTTTAATCAGATATTTACTTCAGCCTCACGTTGTTTCTCCAGCTCCAAATAGATTTGACATCTAGGACACGTCTGATGTTGATACCAGTTTATGTCAACTCTTCTTTCGGTAAAAGCACAACCAGAAAATAGATAAAATGTTTCTTTGCAACAATATAAAGCCAGTTGCAGCACAAATGTCAAGAGTTTGTGTTGTTGATGTCTGCGCCTGCACGCGACACCTGCCCGGCTGCACGGACCCCCCCCCCCCCCCCCGGGGGCCACGCAGGGCAGGGACCCTCGTTACACCATGGATGGAAGCGCAGTTAGGGCAGGAGGCTTAATGCGGTCTTTGTGCATCTCACAGAATCCCCGCAACGTCCTTAGCATTTCACTCACGCGCTTACAAAACTTCAGGGGAATGGGCTGTAGCACAGAGATGCTTCAGGGGAGGACGAGGACGCATTCCCCGGATTGGGTCGAGCGTGGCGTGTAAATATAAAATATATTCCACAGATTATAGCAACTGGCTGTTAAAGCAGAGGCTCGCATGGGACGTCTTTACAGAGAGACATACATCCGTCGGCGATGATATACAGCATATATAAATATAAATATATATATTTTTTTTTTCCTCCACAAAGCAGCTCCACATGGTCGTACAAATCGGAAGCAAGTGCTGCCCGCATGGGGCGAGCGCACGTGAGCTAGTGCGGACACCAAACACGCACAAAACGCGCTCACAGTGGACACAAAGAGAGCAGAAGAGTGAAGGAAAATGACTCTTACCTTGTGTTCTAGTGCCAGCCTCTCGAAGCGATAAGCATGGTAGGCTCTCCGGTGTTAGAGTGAAAGAGTGGGAGAGACAACTGTCCTCGGCACTGCGCTCTCTCTCTCTCTCTCTCTCTCTCTCTCTCTCTCTCTCTGTATCTGTCACACATACACACGCGCTCCGCCTCACCGCCGTCCCTCATCACACACACCAGACACAGCACGCAGCCGGGTGGGGTACAGAGGAGCGCGGTTTGTCCTCGGGGGCACGGACACGCGCCCGGGGAGGGGAAGGAGAGGAGAGGAGAGGAAACAAGGAGATGAAACAAGGATAGGAGAGGAGAGGAAACAAGTAGAGGAGAGGAGAGAATAGGAGAGGAGATGAAACAAGGAGAGGAGAGGAGAGGAAAGGAAAGGAGAAGAGAGGAGAGAAAACAAGGAGATGAAACAAAGAGAGGAGAGGGGAGGAAGCAAGGAGAGGAGAAATCATGAAAAGAATGTAAGTGGTAACAAAAAGAGAGATATGGAAAGAAAAGGAATGAAGAAACAGGAGTTAGGTGAAGGACAGGACGTTAAGAGTAGAGTCAAAATAAAAAGATTGAAGGGAAAGGAAGAGAATTTAAAGTGAATGACATGAGGAGAGAAAAAAATGGATTACCCACAAATTCTTCTCCCCATTTTCTAAAAATTAGACTTCACATTATGCATTATCATACCTAACATGCTGATATCCAAATGTGGATATCAGCAGGCTTTACAGTTTGACATTTCCTCAGTTAACCTAATGACTGAGGAAGGGGTGCATGAGGGCCTCTGCAGACGAGAGGAGGGGCGGGGGGGGGCATTTATCAAAGTATTGAACAGCACCAATTACTTATCCAGCGTGCCACGTTTCAGCCTCCGAATGCCGAGGCCTGCTGACCAAGCAGGAAGGAAATGCAGTCAGTCAATCAGTCTGTCTCCAGATAGACACGCTGGGCTAAAGCTCTCCCAGGAGTCTCAGTGTGAGACGCCACAGTGTGCACCCTCTGCACCCTCTGCACCCCCTGCACCCCCTGCACCCTCCGCACCCTCTCTACCCTCCGCACCCTCTGCACCCACTGCACCCTCCACACCCTCTCTACCCTCCGCACCCTCTGCACCCCCTGCACCCTCCGCACCCTCTCTACCCTCCACACCCTCTGCACCCACTTCACCTCATTCTGCCACCATGCTCACAGCCTACTTTTTATTTCTTGTTACACTGTCTTGCACCAAATCAGCTCTGCATGTCTCGTTTATGTGATTTATATGTTATTTTGTGTTGCAAATCTGTAAAAACCTTAAATATTGTGAGATAATACACCTGACACAACATCTGTTTCTATTGAAATATGCATTTAATAAGTCTCTGCACACTCAATATATAGAGTCCACTTTAATAGCTATTTTCACCTTCTAAATACGGAGAAGCTCACATGAACATTACATTAATTAAGTACAAGAGGAGGATATAGCGTGCTCTGATTGGCCCCTTTCATTCATTCATTTTCAGCCATTAAACAGACAAATTAAAAGAAAAAGCTGGATAAAGAGCAGGGCTGCGTACCTTTAGGCACCGACTGAATTGTCTCCACAGTAGCCGATCGATTATCGAAAAAAGCATCATCATACATTATGAAATTTCAATACCTAAGGAGTGAACCTCACCTGCGTCGGTGAGCCAGTCAGCATGCAGCATGCGTGTACCGAGATCTAGTAACGCTGCTGATTGGCTGTCTGACGTCACACACAGGCATGCAGGAATAAAATGTGTGCATAGAGATGCATGCGTGTGTGTTGTTTTAGTGTTTTCAGAGTCTTCAGAGACTACAGTTTGCGTCATTGTTTTAATAAATGTTTAATAATTTGATCACACTACTTAATACACAAAATGCAAATTCCTTAAAGTTATCCAAGACTTTTCTGAAAGAATTATCTCTTTTCTTAGATTCCTTTAAATTGCTTTGATCTAAAAATGCTCTTTATTTTAATGAGTGCTTATCAGAGTGCTTATTTATCCTGACCCCAGACAGAAATACAGACAGAAAAATAATGAATATATTATATTTCATTGTCTCTTCTGCACTTTTGTTTCTGTTGGACTGTACTGCCTATTCTGCTCAGTTTTCAAAATGTATCTGAAATATGTTTAACACTTATAAGATTTGTGTTCTGGAAAATTTAATAAATGAAAAAAACAAAAAAAAACTCAGTGTGCGTCAGAAATATTGTCTTTTGACTCTCCCTGGATCTCGTGATAAAGTGAGGATCCGGCTGCCGTGCAAGGTAAGAAAACTCTGATAATAGCCCAGTGTACATGCTTTTTGCAGCTTTTGAATACCATCAAAGGAGAGAGAATAGCCCGGCCACATGGCCCCGGAATGAACCATGTAGCGCACTATAAATCTAACCCCCAAAGTGCCTACACACACACACACACACACACACACACACACACACACACACACACACACACACACACACACACACACACAGCCGCTCTACACAAAAGAGTCACCTGACCAACATCTCGGTAAAATAAATTATACGTAATGTACACACACTGATACATTAAGAACAGGGTTTGCCTGCAGCAGTGGCTCTCCTGCCACCATGGAGATAACTGACGAATCACGTGAGAGCACGACGATCATGTGGTTGTGGAGATTATATTAATAAACGCAGAGAGATTGCTCCATAAATTACATGTTTATAATTATATCACGTGAAGGCTTAATGGCTTTTTGTATGTTGGTGTTGAAATCTCTTTTAGATTTTTATGCTAATAACACAGTCCTTTATTTTTTAAATGATTGCCATGTATTGGAGTAGAGAGGTCACATGTTTAATAAACAGGAAGCAAGTAACGGGAATAGCTCGACGACATGTGGCGGTGATGATGGTGTTCGGACAATAAAGCAAGTGACCGAAGAAGCTCCGTGTGGAGATTGAATTCAGAATGCAGAATCTAATTAAGTAGTAGGATAGGCACACAACAATGGCGACGAAGATGTCGGACTTTGGAGAGGAAAAACGTGAGTGAGCTAACCTTAGCATGGAAAAGTCGGGACTTCAGCCGTTAGCATGTTACACAGACCCCGCTACGCTGGGACCAAGATGGCCCCGGTGGCTGACATCGTTATAGTTATATTAGAATAGGGTGACCAAACGTCCCTGGTGTCCGGGGACAGTCCCCGGTTTTGGCGACCTGTCCCCGGCTGGATCTGTCCCCGGAAATGTCCCCGGTTTTCACTGTGACTGACAGACCCGAAATTGGAATGAAAGAAAGAAAACTCTGACCAAACGGAGCCGATAGTCGCACACCCAATACACGCAGGCTCAAGACAGCCAGAGCCCGCGGTGCTCAGAGAGGTTTCAGAAAGACGTATTTGCTAAAATCACTGATTATTTACATGGAGTCTGGTGGGTTTAGCAAAAACAATTTCGCAGACTTATGTTTTAAAAAAGGATCTTAATCTTTAACAGAAAGGTCGACTTCCATAGGAATCCTTTCTATAATGTTGTCAGACACTTAGAATATTAATCTGAGTCTGTCAGTAGCAAAACGAGCACTTTTGTGAACATAACCCCTAATGAGAAATGCTCTATAGTGTCCCCGTTTTAAGTTTTACAAAAATCAAAACATGACGTGTTTTGGAGGTATATACGCTTCTGAGCTGAAAATGTCCCCGGACTTTGTCTGAGAAATCTGGTCACCTTAGTTTAGATTAGAAAAGGATTAATTATTACTGATGATGCAACGGATGTCAACAAACAGAGGCGTTGGGCTCTTCTTTTGCACCTTGCTGGACCAGATGTTCAGGATGTATTTTTGACTTTGCTGCACACAGGCGAAGTGAAAGACTCCACAGCTCCCAGAGTCAATACAGCGTTTGCCCACCAGATGTTTCACAAGTTGTGTCAGAAACAAGGTGAGACTGTGCAACAATATTCTCCACGTCTGAGGCAGACGGCAAGCTTATACAGATAACCAGATAAGAGATGCAATCCTGAGTACATGTCATGTACTGTACATCAGCCTATGTGCGCAGAAAATTACTTGAAGAAGGTCCTGGACTGACTGGCCCGCATGGTGGAACTGGCCTCACAGTGTGAAAGACATGAGGAGCCGATGGCGGCTATGTCTCCGGATGGACAACAGGGGAAGACAGAAGCTGTTCATCATGTCAAACAAAAAGGAGCAAAGTACATGAAAACATAAGGAAAATTGAGAGATAAAGATGACGAGAAAAACTGGGAAAAAAATGTTACAGATGTGGATACACTGATCACATGGGACAGACATGTTACAATTGTAATGGAAAAGACCATTTCTCAAAATAAGTGCTGCACAAAAGGATCAAAAAAGCAAACAATGTTGAGATGGACCAAAAAGAGTTTGCATTTATTATAAAAAAGAATGAAATGTCAGAGACACTTACCTTTTGTGTGGGGAGTAAACTATGCTAGTAGACTCAGGCGATACAAGTAATGTGAAGGGAGAAAATGTATGAGACAGACTGAAGGCACAACAGATAAAATGTCAGTCATCTGTGCCAAAAGAGCAGAGGAATTTGTACCCACATTCATCTTGCCAGTCATTCTCAGTTAAGGGGACATTTAAATGTGAGTTCATGGTGATTAAAGGCAACGGTGAACCACTCTTGGGAAAAAGAACTGCCATGAAGCTAGGAGTGTTGAAAATAGATGAAAATGTCTCAGCTGTTACAGACATCAAACATACACTCCAGAAGCAATATCCAAATGTGTTCAAGGGAGTAGGAAAATTGAACACCAAGCAGATTAGCCTATACATCGACCCAAAGGGAAAACCTGTGGCCACTCAGATGTATACCATTCAATCTCTGGGAGGCTGTAGAGAAAAAGATAAAACAACCGATGGACATGGACGTTGTAGAACGTGTGGAAGGCCCCACGCCCTTGGTAAACCCAGTGGTCATCCTCCCAAAACCTGACAAGGATATCAAGATGTGTTTACACATGAGAAGGGCTAATGACGCTATCGTGAAGGAACGATACCCTGCTCCTACTGTGGATGAGATACTCCAAGGCATTAATGGCTCCGCTGTATTTGGCAAGCTAGACCTGAAATGGGGCTATCATCAATTAAAACTAACTCCAGAGTCACGACAGATAACTACATTTGCAGTACACAACAGAGTATACAGGTACAAGAGACTGATATTCGGTGTGTCGTCAGTCAGTGAGCAATACCAACATGAGATTAGCTGGCATTGAGGGTGTGGAAAACATCTCAGATGATGTGATAGTTCACGCACCAGACCAGGAGACCAGGAGATGCACGCTGTCACAAAAAGACTCTCAGAATGTGAATTAACACTGAATCCCAAAAATGTCAGTTTCACATGGATAGACTGATATTCATGGGGATACTTCTGTCAGAGAGAGGAATCGGACCAACAGAAGAGAGAGTAGGAGCTGAACCAGAGAACGCCACAGAGGTGAGAAGGTTCCTGGGACTTGTTGGTGACAGTAGTAGGTTCATATCACAGTTTTCAACCCTGTCAGAGCCACTACGACGTCTAACCAGAACGGACACTCAGTTCAACTAGAACAGAAAAAGGCATTTCAAGCTTTAAAGGTCCAGAGCTGGTACACTAGCCTACTCTGACAAGGAGGCACCAACCAAGGTTATAGCAGATGCAAGTTCTGTAGGTGTAGGAGCTGTACTAGTGCAGGACCAGCATGGAGAGATGGCACCTGTGTGCTGTGTGAGATGGTGAGATGGCATCTGTGTGCTGTGTGGGTCGCAGCCAGACAGACTGTGAGCGGAGGTACTCTCAGAGCGTGAAGCCTCAGCTCTGGTGTGGGCTTGTGAGAGGCTACATCCGTATTTGTATGGCAGGAAGTTCGATCTAGTCACAGATCATAAGCCGTTGGAAGTTATATACGGTCAGCGATCCAAACCATGTGCACGCATGGAGCAATGGATCCTCAGACTGCAGCCATATGACTTCAGAGTAGTACACATACCTGGCAAACTGAACATTGCAGACCCGCTTTAATGGCTGCTAAGGGATACGGGAAAAAAGGAGATACACAAACATGAATGAGAGGAGTATGTGAGATTTGTAGTAACAAGTGCTGCACACAGATCACTCACTACTGCTACTGACCCTGAAATAGTGAAGGTACGCAAGGCCATCACAAATGGTATCTTTGAGAACTGTAAAGCATGATTACGAATGAACTGTGTCTAGTGGGATACATAATCCTTTGTGGCAATTGCATAGTACTGCTACAAAATCTCCATGCACAAGCACTTGAACTAGCTCATGAAGGACACTTGATAATAGTGGGAACCAAACAACACCTTAGAACCAAGGTTTGGTGGCTTGGTATAGATAAATCAGCTGAGAAGTATTGTAAGACTTGTTGTGGATGTCAAATATTTGCCAGACCCGACCCACCAGAACCATTGAGAACAACACCACAACCACACCGTCCCTGGCAGGATCTGGCAATAGATTTGCTAGGACGATTGCCAACCAATCACTACATACTTCTAGTTGTAGATTACAGTCACTGTTATGAGTATGATGTTCTGACCTCTACAACTACAGAGAAAATCACTGACAGCCTCAATCAATCTTCAGCAGACATGGACTACCTGTTACCTTCAAGCCAGACAGTGGATCCCAGTTCAAATTTGACTTTTTAAGGGAATACTGTAAAAATAATGGAATCAAGCACGGGAGGACGGCACCAAATAGTTGCACAAATAGTAGAAATACCAGAGTAGAACTATAAATAAAGAAATATAAGGAGTGTGGTAATGTACGGTATTTACATAGTTAAGGGGATAATATGATACAGTATTTACACAATTAACATAATTAAGGAGTTGCAATGGTGAAAAGTAATAATAATAATAATAATAATTGTAGCAGTTGAGTAGTGCCCACATTTCAGGCCAGTGTTATTGCGCAAAACAGATAATATTGTCCAGTTTTAACTTCTCTAAGTGTCTGTGTGGGACACTTAAATGGAGGAGTTATAAAGTTTGATGGCCACAGGCAGGAATGACTTCCTGTGGCGCTCTGTGGTGCATTTTGGGAGAATGAGTCCATCACTGAAAGTGCTCCTGTGATTTAGCAGCAAGCCATGGAGTGGGTGCGAGACATTGTCCAAGATGGCGTGTAGTTTGGACAGCGTCCTCCTCTCTGACACCACCAACAGAGAGTCCAGATCCACCCCCACAACGTCACTGACCTTGCGGATCAGAATAAAGATTGTTTGGGCGTAAGGACTAGACTGGAAACATGAACTGAGAAAGTGTGTGACTGTGTACCGGAGCATAGAACATGGCACCACAGGAAAAAGCCCTGCTGAGTTGCTCTTTAATAGGAACTTGAGGGGAAAGTTACCAGACATCTGTGAATCAAGCACAACAGAGCTGGAGGTACGCAACAGAGACGCAGAGCAGAAAGGAAAGGCAAAATGATACGCTTATGAACAAAGACGAGCTCAGTACTCAAAGGTGGACATTGGAGACTCTGTACTCATACAGCAGGACAAAATAGACAAGTAGACCACGCCATTCAAAATAACACCACTTAAAGTTGTGGGTAAAAAGGGAAATCAAGTTGTGGTTGAATCTCCAACAGGAGCATGCTATCAGAGGAACACCACACATGTGAAAAGATATGAGTTAAACAAGCCAAAGAAAACACACAGGACGACAACCCGGGAGTTGAGGACAGTGGACTGGACGCAGACACACATGCTCAGACTGATGTCACTCAGACACTACCTCAGGAGATTGAAACTCCAGACATGCCAATGGCCAGACCTCAGAGGGTCAAAAGGGCACCTGACAGACTCGCTGTACAGTGCTCCAGCACTGTTGGTGTTGCAAGAGTAACCAAAAATGTCCGAATGAACAGGATTGTTGGCTAAAGAAGTTCCACGTCTCACGTCTACTCATTTTTTCCATGCATTTTCTAGGATAATAGAGATTTATTCCACCTTATTTCAAGATAAAAGTTCTGATTTTTTTCATCTGATCAGTGCAAAATGTTCATTGTGGTGAAATAAAGGTCATTGTTGTCAAAATGAATACAATCACTTTATTTTTTTGCCACTGAGCTCTTGTTCTGAGCGTGACAAAGCTCAATATGTTCGGCGATCCAAACACGTTGCAAAGCTCTGCTGCAACAGATGGCGGTTGCTCTCCCACAGCAGCGGGAGCTTCTACTATCAGACTACAACCAAAAACACTCTGCATTGTGCATGGAATCTAAATTAAATCAGCCTTGAGATGCTGCGAGGCCATTTCCTATTCCATCTCAGTGTCTCTCTCTCTCTGACACACAGCACTCTGGGAAGACAAATGAAAGTGTAATAAGTGTGAGTGAGTGTCTTGTGAGTGGGCGGGACACGGCCCACTGGAGACAGCAGACACGTGGGAGACGGACGGAGAAGGCCAGATAGACAAAAAACACACAATGTGGAATAAAGGCAAAGACAGGAACTAGAAAGAAAAAACAAAAGAGATGTAAAACAAGACAGAAAGAAAAAAGAGAAACACATAAATAAATAAATGTAATGTAAATACATGAAAAAGACACATGGAGGAAGATTAGAGGAGAAATGGGGACGTTAAAGAGTGAGAAATCATTACTAACTCCGATAGGAAATCTATTGATTGATCCTCCTGCTGTGGCTACAAAGGGGAGAGCTGACAGATAAAAAGCCAGTTGTGGAGGGTTTGTCCTTCACCGCATGCTTCATCAGCAGGAAATGTGTTTTCTTTTCCCCAGCCGAGCTACAGGCGTGCTGGCTGCACCAAAGGCCTCTAAATCATGTCCGCTTGACTGGAGGCTCACAGCTCAAACCAAAGACACCAAACGAGAGAGGAATCCGTTGTGAAGACCTAAATAACACGAGTGAAGAATAAATTATTTGAGACATTTGTACAATTTGGAACTGTTGGCCGGATGACCGTGGGCTTCTGAAAGCCTGCACACTGCATTTTCCTCTGCATGCCTGAGGGTTGATTACCTAATGGCACAAAAACAAAAGGGCAGCAGTTTTCTTGCAAACAAGTGGAGCTTCGATTTCTGGTTCATTTCAGTTTCAGTTACTGGTGGAAAAATTACTTCCTTAACATGTTTGGAGACGGGGATTACGGGAGATTAATTTTGAGGAACACCAATAATACTGCTGCTGGCGTGAGATGTGCTTCTCTGCTTATGCTAATTATTATTGCACATTTAAAGCTTAAAATTAACAAATGTTAAAACTAATATGCTTGTTTGCTTCATTTTTTGAAAGTGGTCATATTAGGCTCATTGTCAGGTTCATAATTGTATTTAGAGGTTGTACCAGAATAGGTTTATGAAGTTTAATTTTCAAAAAACACTAAACAAATTTTGTTCTGCACATTGCTGCAGCTCCCCTTTTCA
>NC_045735.1:826487-830805 GCF_008692095.1 Etheostoma spectabile
TGAGCTCTCTGTTTTAGCTACAGAGTGCGACATCTCACTTCTGTTGTAGAAGCCTTAATTAGCTCTGTCACAGCAGGTCACAACTACAAGCCGCTCAGAGTCTCCATTTCACCTCACTTCTTGCATGGAATCCAGACCACCTGGAGGAACTCGACATGGACCTGAGGAACAGGAACTCTTTACGGCGAGGCAACAATATAAAAGATCCTTAGCACCGGAGTGATGATAGTGGATGGTTGCTAGCTGTCTGGGGGCTGACTGTGGATGTGTCCCGTACCGGGGCTGTAATGATAGTGGATGGTTGCTAGCTGTCTGGGGGCTGACTGTGGATGTGTCCCGTACCGGGGCTGTAATGATAGTGGATGGTTGCTAGCGGTCTGGGGGCTGACTGTGGATGTGTCCCGTACCGGGGCTGTAATGATAGTGAATGGTTGCTAGCGGTCTGGGGACCGGGAGACTGAGGCAGACAGACATGGGTGTGCTAGCTAGCTAAATTACCATTAGATTATTTATTTATCTTTACCGTTAACGTTACTGATGAATTTGTGGGTAAGCCTTGAGTTGTGAACTGTGGTCAAAACAATCGTACTAAAAATAACTGAGCGCGTTGAATGATGTCGTAATCTTGTGTTACCCACCCAAGAATTAGCTAACGTTATAGACCTAGCATTAGCTACTTGTCAACCAGCATTTTGACAGTAGGCACCAAAGGACTTTTCTTCACTTTTCTTCTGTCCCCCTAAAGGTTGGAAGGGGAGTTGTACATTACTGTTACCATTACAGTTATTCTTATGTCTCTTTCCAACGAGTTAATGAACCACGGATACGATTTTGGAAACATTATTTTAAGTTACAATAGACTCTTGGGTGCATCGTTACAGCTCTAGGTCGACATTTTTTCTGCTTCTTAGTTTTAAAACAATGGACAGTTTGTTCTGCTTTATTAAAGTGCTGCAACCAGGGTTGGTGATACGGAGGAGCTCGGCTGATGCCCTGGGAAGCCGCCATTGGAAACTGTTTGGAAAGGGGCACTAGGAACTGCCATTGTCGCCTCTCCGTGTCGTTGTTTTTGCACGTAGCACTTACAGTATCCTTCCACCCTCCACCTCTCAAAAATAGGGCTCCCCTAAAAGTCATGGTGTAGTTCAAATACTGTTCACAACTCATACACATACTGCACAAGAAAGGGTCATGAGCCAAAAAGGGCAGTGGTGGCCTAAAGGTTAGAGAAGTCGTTGGTTCAATCCCCGGACCGACAGGATAAAATCAGGGTGGGGACAGTGAAAGAGCAGCGCTTGTCCGTCCCTCATCACCACCCCTGAGGTGACCTTGAGCAAGGCCCTGAACCCCAACCGCCAGTGGAGCTGCTCAGTGGCCAGCAGATCGTACTGTGGTTGCACCAGGTGTGTGAATGTGATCAGGATGTTCCTACAAAAAAGAGGCGTCCTCTCAATTAAGCCTCTCTGAATAAATAAAGGTTAAAATTATGTAATTAAAAAAAAAAGTAGGAAACCAGTAATGTAGATGACATAAAATCACCATTAACTAAAATAACTTGCCTTGATGTGACAATGATGTATTTATATGTACAAACTTCTACATATACTGTAATACCTTTAAATGAGCTGGTGTTGCCTTTATTACTGAGTATATACAGATTTTCTGCATGTTTTCTTGCTTTCACTGTGTTAAAATCCAACTCATTCTCCATCAAATTGTTTTCACTTTAGATCAGGCACACGTCGAGGGTGAAAATGCGTGTGAAAAATGTTGTTACTGGCAATTCATCACAGGAAAATGGAGTATTGATTTTAAGCCTCAGGCGTGCGGCCCAAAAAAGCAGCTGTGACTCAGCTCAGTTCAGGTAGAGACAGTAAACGTTGGGTCCATACAGTATACTGAGATTAAAGTTCAAAGAAGAGGGGCAGAGAGAGGAGAGATGGAGAAAGGGAGGGGACCAGGAGTCAAGTGAGGTGAGAGGGAGAGGAAAGCATAATGTTCCTCTTCCTCTGTGGAAACTGAGCAGGAGATTGACAGACGATGAGGGAGAAATGGAAATCTTAGATGGATAGATAGATAGATAGATAGATAGATAGATAGATAGATAGATTGATAGATAGATATTTATTGATCCCAAGAAAAATGGGAAATTACGTTGTTACAGCAGCAAAATCAGTCTCACAGCACAGACTATAAATATAAATGAAATGCTAGGAAAAATATACATACATTACATACATGCAATATACAAGAAATGATAATAGGAATAAAATAATAAAATAAAAAATATTTGAATATGAACAGGATGGGAAAACAAAATGTGCAAATGCTTAGATAATATGCTAAAATGTATGCTAAATGTAAATAAACCAATTGTGCAGGTTGCACTTAGTGCAGTAGTAGGGGTTGAGATGATGAGGCAGAGGGTTAGGGTTAAGTAAGACTATTAGGAGAAAGGCAGAATTTGGTGTGATGTCGAAGTGGTTTACAACCGGAAAAGCCCTTAGACAAAAGAAAAAGGATTCAAAGAAACTGCAGAGTGAGAAAATTCTAATAACAGGGTTTAGAGATGCGGGGATGTGCAGTGAATGGAGGAGGAACCGGCGTCGGCCAGAGGAGACGAAGAGATTCTGTGGTGAAAAGAGACTCAGCGGGACAACGAGGAAGAGGAGAGAGAAGCAATGTTCAGTGTGTGCGTGTGTGTGTGTGTGTGTGTGTGTGTGTGTGTGTGTGTGTGTGTGCGACAAATGAATCATCAATCTCTAAAGCTGTATTTGCACGTCACTGTCATCCCCATTACCACTGAGACACAAGGAGCTGAGAGAGAGAGAAAGGGAGAGAGAGAAGGAGGGAGGGAGAGAGAGAGGGAGAGAGAGAAAGAGAGAGCACAGATATCAGAAACGACAGAGAGTATAACTTTTCAACATTAATGAGAGCAGTGATGCACTGCCTTGTCAATGCCTTATGTGTGTGTGTGTCTATGTGTCTGTCTGTGTGTGTGTGTGTGTGTGTGTGTGTGTGTGTGCGTGTATGAACTCATCTTGTCACATGAATTTGTGCAGCTTGTCTGCTGCACACCAGCTGGCTAAAAATGGAAATTGGGAAAAAAACAACAACATAGAATAGCAAACAGTAGAGATGAAAATCAGAGCCAAAGGAGGAGAGACGCTGGCTGGTGGCAGGAGGGCGGCTACCTGAAACACACTCCGGGACTCTATGAGGCGCTGCTCGCATGGTCACTGTGAGCTCCTGCCGCCAGACCCTGGGTTAATCTACATCTGAATAATTTCTTCTACAGCAAGATGACGGATGTAAAACAAAAAGAAGGCTCAGCACCTGCAGGGAAGATAGCACACAGTGATGGATTTGTGCAATGAAGGCCAGACAAGGATCAATCACACACAACGCAGCCAAAGAAAACACACCAGCAACCCCCACAGCATCACACGAGCTTTGGACTCCATCCGTGTCATATTGCTTGAGCCAGTTAACAACAACAGGACTCAGAGGACTTATAACTTCCTGAGTTATATGAGTGTGGCTTCAGGCTTTCTCTGTGCTGCTAAGAGCTGATGCAGTTCTGTCGGCCTCATTGGCTCAACGGGAGTTTTCTGCTGAATGGGAACCAGTCGAGAGTCAGTCGGCGGCCAAGCTGCTCGGCTGGAAAATGACAACTCCAAGTTGAGGAGTTGATGCCCTAAGTGAGGGGGTATTTTGCTCTGCCCTCTGTCTGTAAGTCTCTTTTTTATGTTTCTGTGTGGGACATTTAGGGGCGTCAGCAAACAGCCTTTGGCCCGACACGGGTGTGTAACCCGCAGCAAATGACACCCTGTGTAGATTGTGCAGCTCCCACCTGCGCACAGGTTTAACCCTCATGTTGTCCCCGGGTCAAATTGCCCCGTTTTCCTATAATAATGTTCTTTTTATCATTTTTCTTTTTTAACTGTTTTTTAACTGATTTTGTGTAAAGCACTTTCAATTACCCTGTTGCTGAAATGTGCTCTGCAAATAAAGCTCTCTTGCCTTTAAATACCCAGGTGTAATTATCCAAAATAACATGATTGATTCCACACAACGCTCTTTGGTAAGTACACATCTCTACTTTCATTAATTTTGGGGTCTCTAATGTTATTGCATTTGAAAAAAAATTGAAGAGTTTTTGAAATAGTATTGAGGAAAAGTTGACGTTCTCTAGTCTGAGATTATCCAACAACATACTTTCTTTTAATTTAAATGATTCAATAAATAAAATCTAAATAATTCTAATTTCTGCTTTTCTAACTCAAACGTTAGGTATAATTTCCTATAAATGAGGTTT
>NC_045735.1:830815-831737 GCF_008692095.1 Etheostoma spectabile
AATTCCAAAAATAACTGTAAAACTAAAGTCAATAAGTTAGTGTTACGTAGTTTGGAAAACGTCAAAAAAGTGACAAACATTGAAAAAAAGGGACAAAAACGTAAGAAAAAGTTACAAACATTGATAAAAAGCGACAAAAAAAAGGGTTGATTTTCAATTTTGACGGGAAAACAGCACAAGGATGAACCCTTTTATTGTATTTGGGTCAAAATTACCCGTTTCAAATTTTTAAAAGAAGAAAAAGTTAAATTTTTTCTACCTAAAAATCAGTGTCCTTACCTTATTGTCTGTGATAAACATGTATTCCTGACACAATTCAGAAAATTATTCCGGATACGACCAAGGACGGAGTAGGGACCCGAAAGTGAAGACAACACAAGGGTTAAAGCAGCTCTAAAGAACCTTTTTAGAAGCGAAATTGTCCATTACGGTTACCGTTGCCATTATTCTAACTACAGATCTGGCAAACTCGCACCAAAATAATGTACCTTAAACTAATGTTTCCAAAACCTTTTCCGTGGTTGATCAACTCGTAACAGGGTGAACGGCACTGCCGCATTCGCTTTGTGGCTCTCGCATCGGATCTGTAGTTCGAGTGAGACATAATGGGACATTATGGGACATAATGGGACATAATGGGACAGCGGTAAGGGGCAGTTCTGCTCCCAACCTGTAGGGGGACCAAAGCGGAGCAGTTCTTTAGTGTTGCTTAAACCGACACACACAGAAAGAAACAGGAATTAACTATGCATTCGCACAAAATCAGACAATGTGGCACCTACCCGCGGAGGTGTGTGTGTTATTTCTGCTTTAGAACGTAACGTCTGTGAAATAATCAGAAAGGAGTGTTTATTCCTCTAATTCGCAGCTTTCTACTGCACTAGTTCAATCATGGCTGCTCTCTCTCTCTCTCTCTCTCTCT
>NC_045735.1:831747-838045 GCF_008692095.1 Etheostoma spectabile
CTCTCTCTCTCTCTCTCTCTCTCTGGGGCTGAGCCGCTGTGTTGACAAACAGTAAGCAATACTTTTCATAGGCACCTTTTAAGCAATTTGATCAAAAGTGATAATAGTGGCTGGCAAATTAAGTCAGGGGACAAGAAGATATGGCCACAATCCATCCTGTGTTCAAGTAGAAATACATGTCTATGGAGTAAGGGAGTCTAGGCCGCTGCATGATGAGGGACTGTTGTGTTCTGGGACCGTTTCCTTTTAAAGTTTTGATATAAACACAGAAACGGGGCCTCACACACATCTCAGCCTGATTCCCAGAGAGAGACAGAGTGAACTAGATTTATGTGAGCATCTTTGTTACGGTGCCATCAACATCTTTACATAACACAAAGTTGACAGCTTGAGCAAGAGATGTGTTCCTCTTGGAAATACACAGACAGTCAGAGTTGAGATGGCACTACATGACACTACTTGGTGGTTTAATTGCATCGTTAATCCCAATTCTCCTACATTGGGATTTCATTGAATGCTTCTGTCATCAAAGTCTCCCGAAACTTTTCCACCTATTTCAGAATCAAGAGGTTTTTCCATCTAATCGGAGGAAGTCGATAACAAAACTGTCGAAAAATATCCAGTAACCTGCGTTGGAGCATTTAACAGTTTGCTGTGCTACATTTGCTGCAGTCTGTGACGATGACTTTGCATCAGCTGAAAAATGGGAATGTTGTAGAATCAGTCCTGACATTTCCATTGGCTCAGCTCTGTCTTTCCCCAGAACAAGGACGAGGACAGGTTGCTTTTTGAGCAGCGCTGGCTTCATAATGGGCTGCTCTTCTTTGATTCTCCACCTGTCGATGTGACCGAGCTTTCTAGTTCCAATTAGCATGTCGTTAACCAGAATCAGAGAGATTTAATTACACACACACACACACACACACACACACACACACACACACTCTAATCCTCTTACATCTGTCACCTGAAGCACAGATGAGTGAGTCCTTTCCATCGTGTAGTTCAGCTACCTGAATCTGCTCCAGAGAGTTCATATCTCCTGAAATATTCTCTGCTCTTATCTGACTCGGTTTCATATGGTCTCTGATGGGTCATGAGTGTGTGTGTGTGTGTGTGTGTGTGTGTGTGTGTGTGTGTGTGTGTGTGTGTGTGTGTGTGTGTGTGTGTGTGTGTGTGTGTGTGTGTGTGTGTGTGTGGAATCACTGTGATGTCAGTCTCATCAATGGCCCCTGAAGGTACTGTTTCTACTTCAGGATGTGACTACACCCTGGTAGTTTTTAGCCTTAAACATGATTGAATTTGCCTGCTAGACACTTTAATGGCCTTAATGTGTAGTTGCATAATCACACGGCTGGATTAATTAAGCGAAGCCCCTAACTGACAGATGAAGGTGTATCCTGCCTCCGGCTCCAACCATCTGTGCTGAGATCCCGTGGAGTTTACATCACTCTTGTCTGTACAGTGATGGGAGTGATCATTCAAACTCCAGTGTTTGGGATATAGATGTAGATGTTGGTATCAGGCCAGGACCAGGTGGAAACAGGAAATGTAATGGACGTCTGACCTTTATGTTGGATAATCTGCAGGTGGCAAAAAATGTTTTTAACTAGAGCTTTATAAGATGAGAAGTAAATAAAATTACAACATACTTCCATGGTGTTCAATTTGATGTGGGAATGTAGAGCAGGGAACCTCAGACACAACTCATTTTGGCTCTCATCTGGGGAGAAGGGGTTCCATTTCTATACATTATATTCATTCATTCATTCACTCATTCATAGTTATTATACAGGAAAGTTAAAAAGTAACATTACGTTACAATATAAACGGGCCTGACTCAGTTTAAATAACTGGTTTTCAGCAGGTTCCAGTTCTGCAGAATCCTAAAACATGGTACAGCACGTCGGGACAGACATTTGTACAGGACATCGATGTGGACTTGACAAATTTAGACAACCAGAACAACTATACACTAAGACATTTATACAAGACGTCACACCGCGGTCACGCAGCCGGTTAATCTGGTCACAAACAACTGAGTTTCTTGTTGTTTCATGAATCTATCTGATGATTTTGCCATCAGCTATTACCGACAGAAGTACCAGTATATCTCCATCTCTTCAGTTCAGGACATCTTCATGTATTTAACCCTTCTTTTTCACACTCTGTTTTCTTTAAATTTTGAGAAAAGAAATGCCATCAACACGTCCACTCGCTTGTGGAGTCTCCTGAACAAAGACCTGCTCCATCACACGTGACCTCAGTCAGACATTACACAGACTTTGTGCCAGATACCTGTCAGGGTAAAGACCATTTAATGTCCAAACAGCTCTGCTTAATGTCTGGAGAATTCCCGGGTTGCAGTACATGTATGAAATGGATTTAAGACGACACACACTGGCATCTTCCGGACCAACCCGTCTATAGTGGATCACTAATTTGATCACATTTGCTTGTTGGATTGGCCCATCCGGGCTACCATACTTTGAATACTTCTTCTGTCTATACAGCCTTTTTTTGTATTCTGGTGTCCAGTCGTGTTACTTGTTTAATTTTGTAGATGTTCTGTTTCTCTGTGTTCTCTAAATTAATAATTATATGTGCTGCTTCAGTCAGCATGTTGTTTTTAATGATATCCATCCTATCCGCCTGGCTCTGTGGTCTTGAGGACAAAAGATTACAGTGAGGGGAAAATGACAGTTATTGATTCTACTAGATGAATTATAGATTTATCCCAGCATGCAAATGTACAGGGGAAATACTGTGTGTGTGTGTGTGTGTGTGTGTGTGTGTGTGTGTGTGTGTGTGTGTTGTATTTCTGTTCTGAAATCCCTTGGCAGATTGATGCCTGTGTGTGACCTGTAGGCCACATCTTGTTGTTAGTCATGGGCTCAGTGAGCACTCAGTCTGTCACCCTGTCGGTCACACTCACACACACACACACACACACACACACACACACACACACACACACACACACACACACACACACACACACACACTAACCTATACATAAAGGCTCCAGCTCATCAATAATTCATATCACTATTCCATTATGTACACAGTCCATATTAGACCCCTAGCCTCCTAAGTCCGAGGGCTCTGACTCTGCACACCTCCATCTGTTGAGCAGTTTGTATTATTATGAAATCTATACCTTTTGCTTTAGTGAAATCTGCCATCTTGTTCCATGGATGTATTATAAGAGCTGTGTTCTGCCGAGGCCTGGTCTTACAGGGTGTGTCTGGGGAGAAATGCAGTTTGTGAGGTTTCCTTACCTGCTGCTGCTGCTCCTCTCACTGCTGCCTCAGAGCCAGAGCACCATCTGCTGGTCGCAGATACAGCACCTCACAGCACCCCACAGCACCTCACAGCTCCTCACAGCACCTCACAGCACCCCACAGCACCTCACAGCACCTCACAGCACCTCACAGCACCCCACAGCACCTCACAGCACCCCACAGCACCTCACAGCACCCCACAGCTCCTCCCAGCACCTCCCAGCACCTCACATCACCTCCCAGCACCCCACAGCACCCCACAGCTCCTCCCAGCACCTCACAGCACCCCACAGCACCCCACAGCACCTCCCAGCACCCCACAGCACCCCACAGCACCCCACAGCTCCTCACAGCACCTCACAACACCTCAAATCACCTCACAGCACCTCCCAGCACCCCTCTGTTGGAGCGGTCACCAGTGGAGAGGCCAGGGTGTGGTCAGCTGTTGATGGATTTGAATTCAGAGTAAATAGAAAAGCTCTTTAGCGGGTTGTCTCCAGAGCACAGAAGATCATTCAACAGCTCCCAGCTTTGGAGGACATGTCCAGCACACTCTGCCTCAAAAAAGCCTCTCAGATCAGTAAGAACTCCACAGAGCCATGCAGCCGTCAGTCTGAACTCCACACATCTGGCAGATGTTACAAGGCCTTCTACGCCTGCACCTCCAGCTATAACTGCACAGAATCAGTCCACTAAGTGCCCCCTATAATTTGTCTCTGCCCCATAATTTCTGATTTCATGATGCTGACAAAAAATATAAAATGACTGATTTTCTTTATTTTACTTGTAAGAACATCAGCATTTCAATAAATGTGCTTGCCACTAAAAAGTTACCTCAGTGTACAAGGTTTAACTTCAGTGCATTTCAACTAATACACTCATCCAAAGACCTAATTTACATGGGGTATGGGGGGCTGGGGGGAGGTTTACAACCCTACGAATAATCAAAACTGGCCAGTGCAACTCCCCCAAACAATCTATTATAATTTCCTTTACATAAACAAAGACATTTGCACCATACATTAATACAGAACAATGAATGCAGAAAATGAAGTGTTTGCAGCTCCAAATGTCAATTTTAAAGCCCCCCCCCCCCCCCCCCCCCCCCCCCATGTTGAACCCAACGTTGCATCCATGCTGTGTGTTTCCATATCTGAGCTATTTGCACCATCTTAAAGATGAAGAATGAAGACTTCTAAGTAATGACAATCATGCGTCCACATGATACAAGCCTTCCGTGATCACGCAACCCTGACTCCAGGCCGTTGCTAGCAGCCAAGGAGGACACGGAGGATTAAAAAAACACGGGGGGAGTCTTCAGAAGAGGTCTTCACTCAAGTTTCTGCGTGCTAAAGTCGCCGGAAGACACAATCTTCTGGACACAGCCCTGCTGAGAAACAAGAGAGAGTTTTGTAGAGCTGATAGTCTTAATTAGCTTGTAGCAACTTATCTGGCAACGGCTTGTATGTAACAGACATTTGTTAATATAAAAATATATGCACTAAAGCTTTAATCCAGCTGGTAACTGCTTTTAAAGTTACAGCCTTAATGCCACTTTGCTATTTTTCATATTATTTATTATCATAGCATTGTTACAGAAGTTGCAAACGTATTGTACGTGTACAAATTTGCCATTAAAGATATTCTATACTGAGAGTTTGTCAGTTTAACGGGAGTCCATGTGGTTTTTTGGAAAGTGGTTCCCAACGCTGGGGTCGGGACAACTCCAAGGAGACAAAACTCAGAATTAGAAGGAAGGATAAATATATTTCTCCTGCGCAAAATGATTTTATTCTTTCTGACTTTCATACAATCTTTACTTGTGAAATACTGGAAGGTTTCACCTCTTCAGTCCGCATGATCTTCATTAGAACCACAGCTATAATTATTATGAGTCACATTTCTATATTCATTGTAGTTTGGTGTCATTCTCTCTCTCCAGGTTCTGTCCGAGGTGTCTGCGTGGGAACAGGAAGTTTCTCCTCGCCGCCGCTGCAATAAAAGCAATTGCTCCTAGGGGGATTGTTGGGTCTCTGTTAATTACAGCGATATATATACACCTACTCTGAAAAGGGATCTGAGATAACGTCTATTAGGACTTTACACTAGGAATGAAACTGAAAATGTGTCAAGCCGAGAAAAGAAAAATCTGAACTAATCACAGCTCACAAACATAATGTGTTATGATGACTAATGCATTGCTTCGTTGCATTTTAATGGCTTGTATTTAATGTGCACTCCTATTAGATCAGGAGTCCCGCACACTTATTTATTTAGAAAATACAACATTTTGGTCTTAGACCTTCATCAGGTAAATTTCAAAGTAATCAATGGTCAATGTGCGGGTTTCTTTTTGATGGTTTCTAATGTGAGACCCTGAGGCCGATACCTCATAACCACAGTGTGTCACGTTTAAATCAAACGGGCACCGCCTGTCTCATAGGGCGAGAATGCCAAAGAAAATCTGGGAAACAACTCACACAATGGTCTTTCTTTGACCTACAGTATCTTTTCCTGAAGGAGAACAGTGATTCCAAACCATTTTAATATATATATATATATATATATATATATATATATATATATATATATATATATATATATATATATATATATATATATATTTTATTTGTAAAGTACCAGTTTTGTGACAGATACTGAATAACCATTGAGTTGCTTCAGGTAATAAAATGGTCTCCCTGGTCAGTCTGTATCAGAATCAGCTTTATTTACCAGTTATAAGAAGACACACAAGGAATTTAGCTTTAGATCGTATTGCTCACAAAGCTCTAACTCATACAAAACACTATAAACAGAAACAATATAGACAGGTTGAGACAATAGTGCAATGAAGAGTACAAATGACTTCTGGAAGCCCAAGTAATATATATAAATAAGGAGAATATTTTCCCCATGCAGGAGCAACTATTTTATGCAAAGCAACGGCCTTTGAAATCAAGTCAACACACACAGGACAGTCTGAAGACAAGTCAACACACACAGGACAGTCTGAA
>NC_045735.1:840568-843068 GCF_008692095.1 Etheostoma spectabile
CACACACACAAACGTATGAAGACAAGGGTCAACACACACAGGACAGTCTCGAAAAACAGTCAAGTCAACACACACACAACAGTCTGAAGGCAAGTCAACACACACAGGACAGTCTGAAGACAAGTCAACACACACACAGGACAGTCTGAGTAGCTTCAGGACAGGAAGAAGACCTGAAACACAGTCACCAGTCAGGTTGAGATTGGTCTGAGGATGGTTTATACAAACTAATACAATCTAAATCTAATCTAAGCCATAAAGTAGTGTAATATTGCAGTTTGTGATATTACTTTACCACCAACTGATCAAATCAATTTGAACCTAACCACATGATAATAATCAAGCAGCCAATTGTTCCAACCAAGCACGACTGGAGTGAGCCTGAGTCACGCTGGGCGGTAAAGAGGACAGAGAGACCGCGGGAACCGAGCTACACAACAGCAATTATTGGTGTTACCCTCTTTAGGTTTCTTCTAGATCACTGACACAGCAGGAAGGTGGAGATCCGTCCAGAAACTGCTCCTGACTCACACATTCAAACTTATTCTACTTATACCTGCAATATGTTGTATTACTCAATGTTGTATCCATATATAAATTATTGCAATGTTGCTTGGGCTAGCACCCACCCAACCAAACTGGAATGTATTTTTCAACTTCAGAAGCGAGCTTTAAGAATAATATCTTGTGTTAATCGTAGACGCCCATGCAAGTATTCTTAGTGTATGTCAAGTGAATCAACTTCAAATTGCTTTATTTGTCTCTATAAAAAAAAGTTATTTTCCCAGAACCTTTGTAATATTTTTACTTTTGATAATGAATTTCATCAGTATCCGACTCGTAGTAGTTGTCTTATTAGACCTCCCTACTCTCGTACGACTCAAATACAGTTTAGTGTGTTGTATAGACATATATTATATATAATATATTATTATACAGAGGGTCGAAGATATGGAACAGTCTTCCCACTTCGCTCACTGAGCTTTCTAAAGAAAAGTTTAAATTGAGAGTCAAATTGTTGCTCCTAAGTTGTCTGAATTTTCCATTTGGGTTTGTTTTCTAAACATAATTTTAAGTTGTATCATATAAAAATTAAATGTGTTTTTGATTTGTTTTGTTTTTGTTTTTTACATAATAACATAAATTGTTTTTAAATTGTTAAATGTTATTGTTTCTACAGAGTTTGCCACTTATTAAGCCTTATTTGGAGGGGTTTTCGGCAATCGTCCATCACATCTTTTTTTGTGTAATATAATAATACTGTCTTAATGTTTTTGTAGTGAAAATAAAATAAAACAAATCAAAATCAAATCAAGCTCCATCACTCCTCTTCTGTCCACCTCAGCCCTAACATCATCACCATTGTTAGTTTCAGCATGTAGTCTCGCTTTGCCAGACCTTCCTCCACGGCGCTGTGGAGGAGGGTCTGGCTGGTCCACATGGCATTCACCGGATAGGAGAAACACGAGCTCCGGTTCTGAGTCACGAGACAAAACTAAGGATAAACATACACATATACTGGAAAGTTTCACCTCTTCAGTCCACATTAAATTCAAATATCACAGATGATATCACATCATGTTGATGATGCAGCGGCTGCAGGTTTGAGCCCGCCCGTGGCCCTTTGCTGCATCTTGTCCCCCCTGTCTCCCCTTTCATGTCTTCAGCTGTCCTATAAATAAAGGCAAAAAAACCCTATCTATTCCCCCCACCCGTTATAGGATTGAGGTTTGTTTGATTCTATCATTTGGGTCTTTTGGTAGCTTTTTCTCGACGCCTGACCTCCGCAGGCTGTCCTTCAGGGACAGATAAGCAGATGTTCATCACGGGGACAAACAGACATTTTCACGTTTGTCCTCTGGGCTTCATTCCAGCTTTGTGACCGGAGGCCGTGTTGTTAGAGACACAATGCCCCGCAGCCTGTTTGGTTTTGTCATGTCGGCCCTTCAGGCTCAGTCTGGACACCACACAGGAAGGACATTAGAGACACTGCTGCCGTTAGGATGTCTTGTTAACGTCCCCGTCCAATTTACACGCACGCTGATGACAGGAGCTAATGCACCCAGGGAAATACTTGGCTGTTAATAGGACCTGTTGCTTCTCTTTTGTTTCCTGTCTATCTGCTGGTTTGTTTGTTGTGAAATGGCAATGAGGGCAGCAGTTGCTGTGGCAACCAGCGGCCTTCCCGTGAGACAAAACAACGACTGCATACACATATACTGATGATTACGGGCAAACAATGGTCACAGCGTCACCGCTGCAATCCGTTTATTGAAAGAACATTTACAAACATCAGGTTATCAAAATGGAAGTGCTTTTATCAAAGCTGTGTTTCAATCAATCAATATATCAATCAATATATCAATCAATCAATCAATCAATCAATCAATCAATCAATCAATATATCAATCAATCAATCAATCAATATATCAATCAATCAATCAGATAATCAATATATCAATCAATCAATCAATCAATCAATCAGAGTAGTAGTAGTGTA
>NC_045735.1:848068-851175 GCF_008692095.1 Etheostoma spectabile
TGCTGTTGTAATGTTTCTTGGCTTGGGTTTAGATTATATTAAGTTGTTTCCCTGCTTTGTTGCCAGTTAGTTTTAGGCAATTAAAGTTTGGTTAAAGATGTGCAGCTATAGTGTGTTTGTCAGGCTAAAGATACTGTTTTTCAGGGTATTCATGTATTGTAATAGCTTGTACTCATACATGGCTAACAGTGGGAAACCTGTTCATGTATAATTATGTTCGTCTCTATAGATTCAGGGAGTCTAGGCAGCTGCATGACAAGGAAATATTTAGTCTTCTTTTGGAGGTCGGAGGGCCAGCCACACTTTAGCATACTTCCCAGAGAGAGAGAGAGAGAGAGAGAGAGACAGAGAGAGAGAGAGAGAGTGAGAGAGAGAGAGAGACAGAGAGAGAGATAGGCTGAACTAGACTTTAGCATCCATGTTTTAGGCGTCTGCAATATCTTTGTTTACCTTAAAGGTTCAGCTAAACGTAACGTCTTCAGCATGAGTTTAAACCTATAGTGCGGAGTTTGTCTCCCCCATGAGGAATTCTAATGACAACAAAACTGTCGACCCGTCCACATGATACAAGCTTTTGGTGATTGCGCCCATGCCCCCAGGCAGTTGCTAGTAACCAAGGAGGACACAGAGGATTGAGAGGTAATTATCTTCAGTCGAGTTTCTGCGTGGGAAAGTCCCCGGACGCCAAAATCAGCTTAGCAACTCATTTGGCAACGGCTTGAATGTAACAGATGTTTTTTAATATCAAAAAAAGTTACGCACTAAAGCTATAAATACACCTTCAGGGAGACGGGAACTTTAGAGAGTGATTGATTGAGTCTCCATTAAATGTTCCTGTCAAACTGTTAAAAGGCTCCTGAACCTTCTTCCTGAGTTTTTCCTTAAAAAAAAGGAGTTTTGAAAATTGCCTTGTTTGAAAGGAAATTTAAGTATAAACACTGGAATGTAATTGCTTAAAAAAAGGGATATTTATCAAATAATGCGTCAGATTACAGCCCAGTCCTTTGGGATACACACCTGGCTCAGAGGCCCAGGCAGACCTTCAGTTCCTCCAGCGTCAGGCCTCGGTCTCGGTCCCTGTCACAGTACTGAGCGAACTTCTTGGCGCACCGTCGCGGCTTCAGCCTCTGGCGCAGGAACTGCTGCAGAGGTCGAGCCTCGCGTTCGCTCAGCACCCCACTGGAGTCCACGTCCAGCTGAATGAAGTGCCACCGCAGCACGACCTCTGGCCCAGAGGCCTCTACGGCCTGCAGAACAGCAGGAGAAGACACGTCCAGAGTGGAGAAGGACAGGGTGGTAGAGGGTGGAGGGTTCAAAGATGGAGAGGGAGAACTGGAGGACGGGGTGTGTGAGGCCCTGGTGGGAAGAGACAGGACAAATCCAAACATTACCACAGCAGGAATAAACAGCATCGTGGTTATTAGACATAGATAATTAGAAAGTAATAAAGTTAACCAACACAAAGGAAGAAAAAGAATAAGAAACCTGGACACTGTGTGTGTGTGTGTGTGTGTGAGTGCATGCGTGCGTGCGTGTGTGTGGGCGTGTGTGCATGCATGAACAACCTCACTATCAGCAGTGTAACTTCATCCAATCACTAAGATATTAAAGAGATGACAAAAACAAGACAAATACCAAAAAGTTGTGTGTGTGTGTGTGTGTGTGTGTGTGTGCGTGCGTGCGTGTGTGTTTGTGTGTGTTTGTGTTGCGCATGCATGAACAACTCATATCAGAAGTAGCAGTGTGACTTCATCCAATCACCATGATATTAAGAGATGACAAAAAACAAGACAAAAACCAAAAAGTTGTGTGTGTGTGTGTGTGTGTGTGTGTGTGTTGTGTTTGGGTTGTACGTGTGTGTGTGTGTGTGTGTGTGTGTGTGTGTGCGTGTGTATGTGTGTGTGCAGCGGTGCTATCTGACATAACGAGGCCTCTGTAGTATTAAATAAATTAAATTGGTAATGCTGAGAAAGCAAGAGCGAGATAGGGAAGAGAGTGAATGACAGTGTGCAGATTGGTTAAAATGAAGAGAGGGAAAAAAAGAGATGAAACAGTGAAATTAAATTAATTAAGAGAGAAACAGATGGAGAGAAGGAGGCAAGTACTAAAAAGACTGACTGGCAAAGAGAAGCACAGAACAGGCAAACAGTTTCCAACAGTTTATCACGTCTGAGTTGTGCACTCAAGTGTAAAATTGGTTTTCAATTGGCAATCTGAGCAGCGTCTTAGCAACAGGCCAGAGGAAATGTATTTATCCACCGTGGTCTAAGGTGAAAAACAAGTATAATTAGGCCTTTGGAGTTGTTGATTGAACAGCATTTGTACAGTTTGTCAAGTTTTACCAGCATGTACATGAGTACAGGGCTGACCTGATACTATTTTTTTGCAGATTGAAGAGAGTGTTGACAGCAATGTAGAGGTCTAACATGATCTTAAAATTCAAAACAATGACTTTAGTGATGTTTTACGGGGTAGAAAATGCATTTAACATACTTCCAAGGTCTAAGCCATGAATTCAAAGCAGAAATATTAAATGCTAACCCAAGCATGTCAACCTTTTAATGCAGAGCTTTAGATATTCATCCAGTCAGATGGGCTCTCTGTGCTGCTTCTGTTAATCAAAGTGTGATCAGAAACTGAGCGTAACCCTGTTCGGATATTTCTGCTCATTGTTTTTACTTATTTATTATCCACTTATGTCGTCATGAAAACCCGTACTGCGTTTTATTTTTAAATTGCATATGTCAAAGGTCACCCTATGCAATCAACTAGCTCTTGCATTTCCTCAGCTAACAACCAGCTCCAGCGCACACAGACCCATTCTCACATGTGACCATGAGGCTTTTACACGTGTCCCAGCTGCATTCGGGGCACGTTCTTGTTATTAATACTCTAATTAAAATAAAAAAAATCCTACATAGAGAACGAAACACCTGGACACGGCGTCATCCTTCTGCCGATTTTGAGCTTATTCTTTCAATCAGTGTTAATCATTATACATCACATGATTCAGGGGAATGTGCCCTTTCTTTCCAGTGCACTGGAAAGTCACCATCATGCATTCCCTCTGCGTGAGCAGCTTACCGTACTCGACTGTAAAAAAACGT
>NC_045735.1:851185-852611 GCF_008692095.1 Etheostoma spectabile
CGATGTGTTTCATGGTCGACCAGGACATTTTTTGGACAACTGTTTATTGTATTTAGACTCAAAGAAATACATCATTCCGACTACAAAATCGACATTTTACAATAAAAAAAGGAGAAAATGTTAAGTAGAATAGGATAAATAAAAAAAAATTATAATAATAAAATTAAAAAAATTTAAAATATATATATATATATATTTAAAAATTAAAAATAAACCTAGATGCAACCCCCCCCATCCATTTTTGTTTGTTTTTTTATGTGAAAAATTGTGTTTAGGTGTTTTGAAGCTCCATGAAGTTAAGTCAGGAGAGTTTTTTGGGAGACATTGTGACAATAATATATTTTGGTTCTGTCTTTATATTTTGGTCACTACCAAGTGTCACTGTATATATATATCGAGGGTTAAAGACTAACCGGGGTTGTATCACTCACTCATTCACTCATTCAAATCTGCCTATCCAATAAACACCAATAATTTACCCAATTTATAGTAAATAGAGAGTGATTTTTGAGATTTAATACAACACTACATCGACCACTACAGGCGCTGTGATGTGCAGTAGAGAGTAAAGACTTACTGGTAGGGACTCAAACTTCCAGCATGCTCTGCTTCGAGCTGCAGAGCTCTAACCAGACTCTGTAGGAACTGCTTCTTACGAGCTCCGGGACACCCTGCGGGATCAGAACAGAGAGGACGGTAACCCCAGAGATGTTACAATAATAATAATAATTACTTTAATTTTTAGAGCCCCTTTCATGAAACCCAAGGACACTTTACAGAACTACTGGGGCTAAGCTAAAGGAGGTTGTAGGCTGTGGTAAACTAGTGTTTTTTAACATGTCCAGGGATGTAGGATTTTGGATATCTGCAGGAAGGCGGTTCCAGAGGGATGGGGCTACAACACGTAAAGCTCTGTCTCCAAAGGTACAGAGTCTGGTGTGGGGAATGGAGAGCAGGCCAGCGTCTGAGGACCGGAGGTTTTGGTGGGGTGGGGTGGGCTGTGTGGATGGGGCCAGGGCATGGAGGGATTTGTAGGCGAGAAGGAGGATTTTATATATGACGCGGGACTTAAGTGGGAGCCAGTGAAGGTGGATGAGGGTCCGGGTGATGTGCTGCCAGGTCTTGGTGTGGGTGAGGACCCAGGCGACAGAGTTCAGGAGCTACTGGAGCCTGTCTAGGGTTTTGCTGGGGACAGAAGACTATACACTCTACTGCACTAGTCCAAACATGAGGTTATGAAAGTATGTATGAGCGTTTATGTTATTAGTCTTTGACTCTCCACATGAATTAAACTAATAAGTATACCTGCCTTCCCTCCTGTTTCCTTTTTCCTGCTCTGTTTCTCTCACTAACCAATGTTAGTCAAGAGCAGATGTGAGTCGCGCATGCATCACTTTGCCTACAAGATGCTAACGAGAGACTTCTG
>NC_045735.1:852621-852781 GCF_008692095.1 Etheostoma spectabile
ACAGTAAAAATGGACCTACTTAATAAAGTCTGTTCACTGCTGGTTACAAGCTAGCATCAAACACAACAAAGGTTTTCAGGTGAATGGTGTTTTGAGCTAACGTTAGCAATCAAACCATCATAGATAGCTACAACTTTTTTGAAATGATTTCCATCTTCTG
>NC_045735.1:852791-879307 GCF_008692095.1 Etheostoma spectabile
TAATGAGAAAAGTTTATTATTTCATTGATTCCACAAATTTCAGTATGACACATTATGCTGTAAACCGTTTGAATCTGAGCATGCGCGACTCACATCTGGACTCGACCCACATCTGGCAGTGACAGCGGGGACAATCAACAAAATGTTCCATAATGTCTACTTTATTAATCCCACACGGGGAAATTACAATGTACACACTGTTGTACACACAGGCCTGAATTACACACATATGCTAACTACCTATACATGCACTGTATGGAGAGATGAAGGCGCCCTGAAAAGTTGGGGGTTCGTTGCCTTGCTCAAAAGTGCACCAGGAGATGAACTGGCACCTTTCCAGCTACCAGTCCACCACCATACTTTGGTCTGTTTGTGGACTTTAACCAGCAACCCTCTGGTTTCCAACCCAACCCCCTACAGACTGAGCTACTGGTGCACATATAATGTACTGTATATAAATGAAGTAGACATACAACAAAAAAATACTTTTCTAGAAAAATGTCTAAAAGATTTTACAAAAACTGTTTTTTTCCCAATCATGTAACAGGGTCTGATATTTACCACGCAGAGGTTTTTCCCTGTCCCTCCTGTGTGTCGGCGCCTCCTCGGCCCCAGTGCACTCTGGGATGCGATTCCTGCATAATAACAGAATGAGCAACTAAACTGTCAATTAACCAACATTACACTGAAAGTCCAACATTACACTGAAAGTCCAACATTACACTGAAAGTCCAACATTACGCTGAAAGTCCAACATTACGCTGAAAGTCCCACATTACGCTGAAAGTCCAACATTACGCTGAAAGTCCAACATTACGCTGAAAGTCCAACATTACACTGAAAGTCCAACATTACGCTGAAAGTCCAACATTACGCTGAAAGTCCAACATTACGCTGAAAGTCCCACATTACACTGAAAGTCCAACATTACACTGAAAGTCCAACATTACACTGAAAGTCCAACATTACACTGAAAGTCCAACATTACGCTGAAAGAGTCCCACATACACTGAAGAGTCCCACGCTACACTACATAGTCCACATTACATGGCAATTTCCACTTACACGAAGTCCACCATTTACACTGAAGTCCCACATTCACGCTGAAAGTCCAACATTACGCTGAAAGTCCAACATTACACTGAAAGTCCAACATTACACTGAAAGTCCAACATTACACTGAAAGTCCAACATTACACTGAAAGTCCAACATTACACTGAAAGTCCAACATTACGCTGAAAGTCCAACATTACGCTGAAAGTCCCACATTACACTGAAAGTACGTAGAAGTAGAAGATGGGCCAAGAATTGTCAGCTGACTGCTGATTGGCAGGGAAAACATAAAAAAAGAGATGTTTGAGAAACAAAACAAATGCTAAATGTATTTAGCCTTTTTGTTTACGTGAGGTTACATTTAGATACATTTAAGTTGTGAAAATTGTGTTTATCTGACAGAACAAAATGCATTTTTTAATTGGTCAAAACGTCTTTTTAATTAGGTCTATTTAATGATTACAAGCAGAGACAGAGCGTCCAGGGCTGCTTGTCAGTAGGGAAACAACATCATTAGACCTCGGGGAGTTTTCCTCACACCAGCGAACCGAAGAAAACCATCACATGAAAACATGAAAACATGAAAACATCCAACCATCCAACCGTGCTGATGAAAGCCCTCGAGAACAGAACCGTCCGAGGGTAATTTATTGGGATTTGTTCAGCGTGTTTCCTTTAAGGGAAACCCACCGAGGGAACAGACACAGCAAGTGGTGTGAAATTGGATGATTAAGATTAAATGCTACTCTGCATCGGTGCGTAATTACATCCGTACCAAAATAAACCAGTCACATCAACTAAGGTGTAGGGAAGAGAGTGAGTTACAATAAAGAAATTGTTGTACAGTTTTTTTTGTATAGTATATGTTTCTCAGACTGATTGAGAACTGTTCAGTCTTGTTTAAAGTACTTGAACGCTATACTTGAGTAAAAGTACAAGTACCTTATCAGAAAATAACTTTGGTAGAAGATAGTCACCTTTTAGATTATTACTTGACTTACTGAAAGTATCTGATATTTGCTGCACTGAAGTATCAAAAGTAATTTATGAGATCAAATGTACTTAATTATTAGAAGTAAAAGTAAAAAAACTAATTATGAACTTTATGGGTTTTTTCCCTGTGCAAACATACAACGTGCACAAAAAGATATATAACACAAGTAACCCATGTGTTGTCCTCGGGTCAAATTTTTTCCATTTTGAAAGAAAAAAAAAATTATCAGAAAAGTGTCTTTCAACCAAACTTTCAGAAGAATAACGCGGATTGTTCCACACAATAATCAGCCCACTGCTATCTTTAAATTTGGATGTTTTGTTCAATTTTACAGCATTCAAAAAACATTTTTTAATGAAAGACCATTGAAAAAAGTGACTAAAATGTTCAAAGGAGCTTCAATAACATGGGGGGCAAAAAAATAAATACAAAAACGTCAAAAGGCTCAGAAGAAATTGACAAAAACATCAGGCAGGAAAGCAACAAAGGTTTTGAAAAAGACATTAAAAGGTTTCAATTTTGACCCAGAAAAACAAAAAGTTGCACGGTTGACGGGGAGACGACACAAGGGTTAAGGAACGGGAAAAGCCAAAAAGCACACTTTAAGAACAGATATGTGAATATTCAACCTGAGTACAGCAACAAAGTACTTGTACTTAGTTACATCACTGTAACTGTAGCCCTAACAGACGGACTGAGTTTGAGTTTATTTGAACATTTAAAGTTTTTGAACATAAAAACAAAAAAACAAAAAAACAACATTGAAATAAAAGATTTATATACATGCATTCCTGCATACATATATTTAGAATGACAGATAAATAAGGTCATGTACTTATTAGCACAATCTTTCAAATTTGAAAGTCATTCAAAGAGGAACAAAAATTTTCCATGTTCAAAAGGAGAAGGAAGAAGTTGATAAACAACTTATCAGGTCCGACCCCCTTTCTCTACTTTTATCCTTTAGTAAATCTTATTCTTCAGTTATTTACACATCATAGACACAGATGCAGACATACACAAACACTTATAAACCCTCTTTTTTTTTTCTTCCCTTTCTTCTACTTTCTATACCATCTATAGCAGATTACATAACCCAGCCATACTAGACTTAGTGTATAGACATGCTAGTATGTAGATACACTAGCATATGGACTGATTATGGATATCTTTACTATCTGTATTTATATAATTTTTTTCAGTTACAAGTACTTGCTTTTTCATTACTATTTATGGTTACCTACTTTTGCTAAACTATTTTAATTACAAATTTAACTTAATTTAACGTCACTCACGTACACCGCAACGTTGTTTTTCTGTCCCATCGCAACCGCACTTTACGAAATCTTTATTTGACGTCACTTTACATTCAGCCGTACCTGCTGCTCACCGTCTGCTGTTGATTGTTTGTGTGTTTACTTGTGTGTTTGTTTGTTTTTTGCTCCTATTGTAGAAAATGCCGCTGCTGTAACAAGGAAATGTCCCCGCTGTGGGATGAATAAAGTATAATCTAATCTAATCTAATCTAATCTGATCTAATCTAATCTAATCTAATCTGATCTACCTTGCAGAGGTGCCTGGTAGCGGCCTGCCACCGTCCACCCTGACGCACCAGCAGTAGCCCGTATCAGCGTGACACTGCACGGGGTTATAGCGGCCGTCTGCACTGCATTCTGGGAGGAAACGCTCTTCCTGCCAGGGTGAACTCATCTGAGCGAGCCGAAACGCTCGCTCACGCTCACACATCTGAGGACTGTCTACAAACAGAAACACACACGGTGTTACCGCAGTACATCTGTAATGATTGTTAGTGAAAATCTTCACCCAGCATCGTTGCCGCTTCCTCACTCCGCGACCGATGGAGACCTCGAGATGAAATTATTTCATTGTGCGGACTTCTAAAATTTACAAATGTTATCGGACCAAATGGATCAAATTCTGGGAGTAAAAAAAAAAAAAAAGTCATTTTTGGGGGGTTTGTGGCGCTAAAAAAAATTGTATCTGCCGAATCACAGACGTCTGTTTTGCCATGTAAGCCTATAGGAAAAAGTCTTTTGGGCCAAGGGCATCACGTGAGTTGCAATTCCACGGTTTAGCCATTCAATCTGCTTCAAAAACAGAGTAAGTCTAATTTACACACTCAGACTAACTTCTGTTTCTATTGAGAAGTTTGAAGAAGGCCTCTGCTAGATGTTAATTCCTGCTTGTTATAGGCTGCATTATTGAGCTCTTGCCACTGAAACAGGAAGCCGTTCCTATTTAACGCTGCACACATGTTGATGCTAAGCTTCCAGTTTCTTTAACCAATGACTGCTGATTTCTTCTCTTCTTATTCAGCTGGTGCTCAGTCAGAGGGGTCTTTGTCTCGTTCTGTTGCCAGTCTGGTTGAACCATTATACAGCGTTTTGTTCTCCAAGTACAAAACTAAATAACATCTATTATTAAAGCAAACTTTTTACAAAATAAAAACATCAAAGACCATTAAAGCATTTAGAGCAGTCCTCTCAGGCATCTGACTGGATCCAATCAAGCTTTATGGGCAGGGGATTACAAACCTTTGAAGGTGGTGTATATTTTGGAATAACTCTTAAAAACTGTAACCAGCCAATGGAAACACATTTCCTTCCTGCAGCCATTAACAATACATAGCCTCCATATAATATATACTGTACACTTTGTGCTGCAGCACTCCTTTCATTCTCCCTGGCCCCCATTATATATCTCCCACCTGTACTTCTCCTCCACCCGCCGCAGCAGACAGAAGTGTGTCAATCTAAACGGCTGTGTGAGGCTGAACACTAATAAAACTGTCCACAACACTGCAGAGAAGATATACAGTGGAAGACCCTTTGTTGCCGCTGCATAGCTGGCCGTCTGCGAGTGATAAACTGTCCGCTGGTCTGTCGAGCTTTCAATGTCACGCCTGGAAAAACTCGACTGAGGGAGAGAGGAGGAGGACAATGATAGAGGCAGCATGAAAGAGGGAGAGAACGAAGAGAGGGTTAATTACAGTCAACACATCTGAAATGTGTGAACATGTCAGGATGGCTGAGCACAGACAGACAGACAGACAGACAGACAGAGAGAGAGGAGAGAGAGAGTGTGTGTATGTGTGCAAAAACATTTGTGGGTCTTTCCTCACCTGCCATTTTACCTGCGACAGCTCCAATTTGGCTAACAAGCAGTGAGTGAATAAACTTCACTAAATAAGGCGAGCATCTTCCCTGCAGAGACACTCTGTCTCTAGCGTCTTCCCCACAGAGACACTCTGTCTCCGTCTCCGTCTCCGCTGCCAGCCGCTGTGAGTGGGGGAGCGGGACGAACTTTGGACCTGACAGGAAGACTTTTCACACCTTTGCCTTTGCCCACCCTGAGGTTAAACCAAGCTCCATGTGCGTTTCTCTGAAGCTGTAAATGAACTCAAGCGTTGTCGTCTTCTGTCATCTGTCTCTGGGGCTGCTGGAGATCTGAATCAGAATCAGAACCAGAATCAGCTTTATTTGCCAGCTATGAGGACTCATACGAGGAATTTTTCTTTGGAGCATCGTTGCTCACACTGTGCTTACACATAAAAAACAATCAAAACAAAATATACACACTAATATATACACACTCTAAACAGAAACAATAAAGAGGCATGAGTGAAATGAAGAGATCACTTAAATATGCTGTGTCCCGGTCAGACGGGGCATAATAATAATAATAATAATAATACATTTTATTTGTAATGCACTTTACATTTAAACAAATCTCAAAGTGCTACAGGTGAGATCATAAAAGCAAGGGAAAAAACATCAGTGTAAAATATCTATAAATAGTGCAACGACATTTTTTGTGCAAGGTTAAAACTCATAAGTTCTGCTAAAAAGAAATGTTTTCAGTCCTTTTTTAAAAGTCTAACATAACATAGCATAACAGAGGAGAGGAGACAAGGAGGAAACAAGGAGAGGAGACAAGAAGGAAACAAGGAGAGGAGACAAGAAGAAGAGAGGAAACAAGCAGTGGAGAGGAGAGGGGGAAACTAAAGAAGAGAGGAAAGGAGATGAAGAGATAGAGGGGAGGAGAGAGGAAACAAAGAGAAAAGAGGAGAGGAAACCAGGAGAGGGGAGTCTGGCGAGCATGATCATGTGACTCCCACATGTCCCCGACAACACCCTCAGTCAGGATCACACGTTACTTCACAACCCACGTCTCCAAAATACATTAGCGTTGCACACACACACACACACACACACACACACACACACACACACACACACACACACACACCACACACACACACACACACACACACACACACACACACACACCTTAAATACAAGCTGGACAATATCCTATTAACTTCCATGTAGCCTGTTTCTGCCGACTGCAGAGATCGTTTAATAATCCATCAAGTCAAAGGAAAATTCCTCCATAGTTTTATTGTATCTGATTTCAATGAAGCTGTTGCAGAGCAATAAAGCAAAAGCGTCAGTGGTTTCAGTAACATTACAACATTATGATAGGAGACTTTTTATCTTGAAATTTAAGAATTTCTATCTTGAACAAATATTAGGACTATTAGGACTTTTTATCTTGAAATATTAGGAATTTTTCTTGAAATATTAAGACTTTCTATCTTGAAATTCATTCGACTACTTAGGATTTCTATCTTGAAACATTCCCCTCTGAGGTGGAGTGGAGTATGAAGTAGCAGCAGGGGGGGGGCTAGGATCAGACCTTGAGGGGGGGGCAGCTCTAGGTCTAGTGTCCCCGTTTTAAGTTTTACTAAAGTAAAAACATTACTTGTTTTGGAGGTAAATCCGCTTCTGAGCTGAAAATGTTCCCTCCCGGTTCTGTCCCTGAGAAATCTGTCCTCCTTTAGGGATTCCTGGTTTTAGGTCCTAACAGGGTGATAAACAGGGGCTACTTGTTTTAGGGAGTCAGGTGCGTTCACACTGTCCTAACACCCGTGTGGTAACCTCACTCTCCTGTTCCTAGTTCAGTCGAGTCAGGGTTCAGGTCTAAAACCTAGGGTTAAACAGGCTACGTTGTTAGTTAGGGAGTTCAGGGTTCAGTTCTCCCTACCGTCCGTGGCTTAAACCAGCTACTTTTATTAGGGATTCAGCCCAGGGTGTCAGGTCCATACCGGGGTTAACGACTATGCTACTTGTTAGTTAGGGATCAGGGTCATTAGTCCATACCACGGGTTAAATCCGGCTAACTTGTTAGTTAGTACGAAGTCCGGGTTCATTCCTACACAGGTTAAACAGGCTACTTTGTTAGTTAGGGAGTCAGGGTTCAGTCCCCTAACGGGGTTAAACAGCCTACTTGTTAGTTAGGGAGTCAGGGGTTCAGGGTCCTACCGGGGTTTAAACAGGCTACTTGTTACGTTAGAGTCGGGGTTTCTAAGTTCACGACCTAGGGGTTAAACCAGCAGTTCCTACGTCTGTTCTTAGTGGAGTCAGGGGCAGGGTTCAGGTCCTACCGGGGGTTAAACAGGCTACTTGTTTAGTTAGGGAGTATCAGGTTGCAGGTCCTCTAACAGGTTGTTAGCAACGAGGCTACTTGTTAGTTATGGAGTCGGCAGGTTTCAGGTCACCTAACTCAGGGTTAAACCATAAAAAGGTACTTGTTCAGTTAGAGTCTCAGGGTTCGGTCTAACCGGGGTTACACAGGCTACGCGCTGTTCGTTAGGTGGTCAGGGTTCAGGTCTCCCGGGTTAAACAGGCTACTTGTTAGTTAGGGAGTCCGGGTTCAGGTCCTACCGGGTTAACACAGGCTACTTGTTTAGTGTGAGGGAGTCAGGTGCAGTCCTACTACCGGGGTGTAAACAGCTACTTTGTTTATGTCTAGGAGTCTCAGTGTTCAGTCGAGGTCCTAACCGGGAGTTAACTCACAGGCTCTCATTGTTTGGCTTTCAGTATGGAGTCTTACCTCCGTGCCTGGTTCGTTAGAGGGCTCACCTAACCAGGCCTAAAAGATGAACCAGCGATGATTTTAAGATCTAATCCTCGTGCATACTACTTTATCAGAGATTTTAGCTGAGAGATCAGTTGGCATGTATTTCTAATAGAGAGTCTGCGCGTCACATGGGGCTGTTAAACCAGCTACTTGTCTAGGTAGTGGTAGGGAGAGTTTTGCCAGGGTTCTAGTACTTGAAAAAGACTCACTACAACCACACAAATAGGTCTTAACAGCCAGGATGCTGGGTACTAATAGACTGAGGTGACCGACACCGTTAGCTATATGTGTTGTTGATGATTTTACACAAATATTTGGGGATAAGGAAGAGTCCAGGAGTTTATTCCTAGTACAGGCATAATGGTTTGCTCTATGGTATGTGCTTTGTATGTATTCCTCCCTCCCTCGGTGTTAAACATGCGACTTGTTAGTTAGGGAGTCAGGGTTCAGGTCCTACCGGGGTTAAACAGGCTTCTTGTTGGTTAGGGAGTCAGGGTTTAGGTCCTACCGGGGTTCTGTCGGTCTGGACCCAGTCGGAGAGCAGCAAGACGAGCAGCCCGCGGCAGGTGAAGGTGAGCGCATGCAAAACAATAACATCCATAAAAGCCCAAAATATCAAGGACCCTACTTGATTACATACTCTTGTACCTGGTTTGGTTAAAGTGACTTCAGAAAGTACAAATCCAGACTTAAAGGAGAACTCCGGACGATTTTTACCTGAATCTTTATCCCTAGACGTCTTGAGTACTGTTGACAGGAAACATACACACACAACTACATACATACAGTATATACCAAATATTTGTGAATACACACATATAGATACTGTATACGTACACATATATTAGTCCCACACCGGAATTTGTTTGTTTTTAAATTAGTCAAACTCCTGATTGCAGCTTCTTAAATATGAATATATTTTCTTATTCTTTAAGAATCTTTTGGGCATTTTTAGGCCTTTGTTCGACAGGACAGCCTAGACATGAAGAGGGAGAGAGAGGGGGAACGATATGCAGAAGAGGGGCGCAGATTGGAATTGAACCTGCAGCCGCTGCAGCGAAGACTGAGCCTCTGTATGGGGCCAACGCGCCAGGTGAGCCATCCATCCATCCAGGTGAGCCATCCGTCCATCCATCCATCCATGTGAGCCATCCCACCATATCCATCCATGGTGTCCATCCATCCATCCATGTGAGCCATCCATCCATCTCATCCATGTGAGCCCATCACCAGTGATCCATCCATCCATCAGGTAGTCATCCATCCATCTAAGTGACCATCCATCCATCCATCCCTCCAGGTGAGCCATCCATCCATCCATTCCCGACCAGGTGAATTCCATCCATCCTCCTAGGTGAGCCATCCATCCATGTGATCCATCCATCCATCCAGGTGACCCTCCATTCCATCATCCATCCATGTGACCATCCATCCATCCATCCATGCGTGAGCCATCCATCCTCCAGTGAGCCATCCACATGCAGTACCATCCCTCCATCAAGTGAGCCCTCCACCATCCTCCAGTGAGCCATCCATCCATTGAGCCATCCATCCACCCCCATGTGAGCCATCCATCCATCCATCCATCCATAGCCATCCATCCAGGTACGTCATCCATCCATCAGGTAGCATCCATCCATCCATCCATCCATCCATCCATCCAGTGAGCCCTCATCATCCATCCAGGGGAGCCATCCATCCATCCATCCAGGTAAGCATCCATCCATCCTAGGTGAGGACCATCCATCCATCCATCCATCCATCCATCCATCCATCCATGTTAGCCATCCATCCTCCATGTAGCCATCCATCCCAGCCATCCATGAGCCATCCATCCAGCCATCAATCGGTAGTCATCATCCATCTAGGTGAGCATCCATCCATCCATCCATCCATCCATCCATCCATGTGAGCCATCCATCCATCCATGTGAGCCATCCATCCATCCATCCAGGTGAGCCATCCATCCATCCAGGTGAGCATCCATCCATCCAGGTGCCCCTATGTGAATATTTTCTAGTTTCTTCACCCCTCTGTGACAGTAAACTGAATATTTTTGAGTTGTGGACTAAACGAGACATCTGAAGACGTCGTTTTGGGCTTGACCCATTTTCAAATGGGTCAAGCCCAAAACACGGATCTACTTTCTTCACCACTTTCTTACATTTTAAGAAGCAAACGACTAATTGATTAATCAACAGATTAATCTACGGTAAAAATAATTGTCATTTACAGCCCGAGTTGACAAAAGTCAGGTAGTTGCTCTTAGTGTCTGCAGCTTTTACTCAATCATGTAGAGAGAGAGAGAGAGATCGAGTCTAATGTGAGACAGACAGAAGAAAAAAAGACACCAAGACAAGCCGAGGTATTTTGTAAGGAAACTTTTATGTGTGCTTTGTGAAACTCACTTATCATTAAAGACAGAAGGCGTTGCAGTTTCCAGTACAGCAGATAAGGTTTGATATTAAAGAGTACAAAAAAAGGTTAAATCACAACTCCGAGTTCATTTCTCTCCACCCTGACAGGGGGGGGGGGGGAAGAGAAAGAAAAAAAGAAACAAGCTTTTGGTCCAAGTCTATTTGACTCAGTTCCTTCCCTGTCTGTCCCTCCCTACGTCCCCCACCCTCCTCTCCCCCATAACAACACTGGAGAAATCTCTTATCCTGTTTAATTTAGACAGGGAACTTGCTCAGAAAAGGCCTGATTGACGCCCACAATTACCCCCGAAACTCAGTTATTGAACACGTTAGGTTTGCATAGTTTTTTTTTTTTCTTATTTTTTTTTACACAACAATTTCCTTTAATATTTTGTATTGGCACATAGTGGAATGTTACATTGAGACCCATCCCTCCTTTCTTGCAGTTTTCTTTCCCTTTGGCACAAATGAGGGACGTAGGGATGGAGCAGAGACGGGGGGGGGGGGGGGAAGAGAGAGAGAGAGAGATGAGAGAGAGAGAGAGAGAGAGAGAGATTGAGAGAGAGATTGAGAGAGAGGGCTGTAGCCACAAATAGGCACATTTATTTTATTTTATTACTTCCGCCATTTTTCCAAAAACTCACTCAAGTGGGGAGCTCTCCACAGCGCGTTACCGTGGGAACTCGAAAAATCCAGTAAGTGCAAGCAACCCTTCACTCAGCCAATCAAATGCATCCATGACACGTATACACTTCTCCTGCACGTATGAGCAATTTTTCCGGTATATAAAACTGGAATAATTTCTACTACTACTACTACGTCTTACCTATCATATAAATGTATAGTTTTTGTATTTAAATAAGCACCTGAAGCCCACCCCAGGAGGAGAATAGTTTCACAGAAGCAAATATTTGTGGATTATTGTGGTGTTGCCTGTCACGGGGTCTCTACAGGAGGAGAAGGCCTTTAGGTACACAAGCCTCAACGTCATGGCTACCAAATCTTTCTAGTAGTATTTTTCATTGTAAAAGAAAGAGAGGAGAAAAAAACAACAACAACAACCCTGAAGAAAAGACTTCTGGAAGCTCAAACCTATCCACTGGTGGAACTGCTCTCCCGGTGTTGCTATCAGCAGCTTTTACACGGCTGCGTTTTGTCATTTTATTTTTTTTTTTTTTTAAATAAATGTCACTCTACTTTGCCCTACTGGAAATCCTGCCAACGATTATTATTCTCAACAACCGGGACTGTGTGTGTGTTATTTGTCGCACTGGAAAAAATAAGTATGTACAGCGCTGAGCCCCCCTCCCCGCCCCCACCCACTGCATGAAATAACCAAAAAAAAAAAGAATTTAACTAAGAAAGGAGGAGGAAAGGCTGAGGTTAGACAGGCCACCTTATCCAGCAACAGGGGAATTAGGGTAATATGTCATTTTATCTGGTTGGTCAGCCCCCCCCCCCCAACCCGCAGCATAAATCTCTCTAGATCTAATAACACAAACCTCGCCCAGTCGCCGCGCCGCCCCCCCCCCCACACCCACACACACCCACCACCCTGCGCTTAACGCCCTGAACCCCCCTGGCAAGAGAAAGAAATTATAATAAATACAAAAATTAGCATAAGTATCAGATTAGCTTGTGCTGCCCCCCCCCCCCCCCCCCCCCCCGGTTTGACCCCCCAAAGGCAGAGAGGGTGAAGCTAAAAGACCCACCACGGCAGAGCAACTGTCCCCTGTCCCGCAGCTGCCCCTGGATATGCCTGTCCATATAACCTTTTTTATGACAAAGTGAATACTCGTGTCTGTTTGACGACGTAACGGAGCTGGAAACAATCGACAGGCCGAAACTGACTACAGTTCAATCAACAAGCTCAGGGTCTTAAAACCTTCTCTGATTTTTGTTTCTTTTTTTTTTTTTTTTAAACCGGCACACACAGAGGCCCCTCACCACCACCACCACCACCACCTCAAATTCTTCCAATCACTCGGTTCCTGGTGTCTTCTCTATGCACAGAATAACTCTCTATCGTCCTCCTCTCCCTCCCTCCCTCCCTCCCCTGTCTGTCCAGGCCTCCTCATCCTCCTCTACAGGTCGCTCTCTCCGTACAGGGCGGTGGAGAAGGACATGTAGTCCAGGGCTCCGGGGGTGGCGTTGGGCCCCGTGTAGGGCGCCATGCGGGCGATGCAGTACTCGGCCTGGTCGGGGGGGAGCTCCCTCCTCAGCTCCTCGGCCGTGATGAAGGGCTGATGGACACACACAGGGAGGTACAGCGATTAGACGTACAACCTGGCTCACACGCAAAAAAGCCGGTGAACCAAAAGCACACCAGACAAGACCAGTGTACTGACGTGCATTTGGTTTATTAAATCCTGTATAAACTCTATAATATCCTGTAAATGTGTAAAAGAAGCATGATTAAAAACCTGCTCGGTCTCTTAACACATGTATCTTGTTGGTTATTATTGGATACTTTGGCCAAGGTGATTGCAATGTGTGGGCCCAGTGTTTGCAAAGTTATTCATTTGACAAATAAAACTAATTGTATGTTTTGTTTAATTATGCTCAACTAGTTACTGCATTTTTTCTTCTTTTTTTTTATAAAAAGGGGAACAAATGAAACAATAACATCCCATAAGCCTCCAGCTCTGCAACTTCAATGAGAGCATGTGGTTTTCTTGGCCAATCAGAACCATGCATTGTAGGTGTGTGATGTTCCATGTTAATTCAATGCACTTTATTCCACTGATTTATTTCACCCGTGCAATGATCCCACCCCCACACCCACCCACACCCACCCCCCCCACCCACCTTATCAGCGGCCAGGATCTTGAAGGAGGCGATGACTTGGTCCGCGGTGTCCGTGTCGGTCGTCTCCCTGGACATGAAGTCAATGAAGGCCTGGAAGGTGACGGCGCCGCTGCCGTTGGGGTCCACTATGCCCATGATGCGAGCAAACTCGCTGTCGCCCTGGCAACCGAGAATCCACAGATTAACCCAGCAGAGACGGCACGTTGTACTCAGACAGTCAGACACAGACAGTCAGAACTTGACGCCAACATAAAATGCTTTAAGTGTGTAAAACATCAGGACCACCAGGGAATAGACTGAGCCGGGGAATAGAAGTAGTTGAAGATCGCGGTCCAAATATTTTATGCATTTCACACTTTGACACATGCATCTACATACATAACACGATCACTGGTTAATATCGATGGGAAACACAGACAGGCGAGGGCACTGAGGACAGACATTTGGATAAACTACATGAAAAATGGCATTTTGTTTCAGTCAGTAGTCTATCACCAACTAGAGCAGAAGGGTAGCAAAGTACAAAAGCGTAGCACAGATGTGAGAAAACAAGACTAGCAGCGGGGATCAGGGAGAGAGAGCACGGTGTCCGCAGGTGTCAACTCACATTTAAGAGAGTACAACCAAATTAAAACTCAAACAAATAAATATATCTGGAGTTTTTCCACAACACCCATTTTTATTTTGCTATTTGAACAAAAAAGGCCAAAAGTTCCCAAATGCGTCAAACATGGGTCCTGGGTGTGTGCGTTTTGTTTTTAAAATGAAGAGCTGCATTTTAGCTAGTGTACAAAACTAATGATTTGGGGGAATACGTGATCAAAGAGTAAGAAACATGTTGGTCGTCACTCTATAAGAGAAAAGACTTCCAGCCCTGATCATGAAAAGGTCAATTTATCACTGGAAAATGAGCGTGATGGGAAGCATCACATACTGCTTTTCCAAACATTGCGTTGGCCTTAAAGTCTTTGAATGTGGCACACGACACTGAACGAGGATGTCGTTAGACCTGCGGACACCTTGGGAGAGCATCATGCCAGCAGCAGTACCAGGCTGTTTCCTGTAGAAATGAGGAGAGCCCGGAAATCCTCTGAGACCATCTGTCCTGATCGCTTCTGTGGGCCGCCACAGCACAGCAAAGGAGGGGGGGGGGGGGGCCCGGGGGTCAGAGAGGAGGATGAATGAGAGCAATGAAAAGTGGAAGAAGTGATGAACAGAAATAAGAGAATGTTGTAGAGAAAGTGAGATTTTGTTGGGGGGGAGGGGGAGAGAGAGAAGATAAAAAGCACAAACGTCAATAGCGAAAGTGAAACCTGACAGACAGAGACAGACAGACAGACACAGACAGACCGACAGACCGAAAGACAGACAGAGACAGACCGACAGACCGACAGACAGACAGAGACAGACAGACACAGACAGACAGACAGACAGACGGGGTCTGTTCAGAGAGTGAGAGGGAGCCCGGCCGAGCTGAAGCAGCACAAAGCAACAGAGACCCCCGGTGGACGAACGGGGACACAACACCTCTCTGCCCTCCATGCTGACGGACTGAACCCCGCGTGGCCCCTGGGGCCCGCCCGGAGCCCAAGAGCACGAGCGCTGACCAATCACTGACCAATCACTGACCAATCACTGACCAGTTGGTTTGGTTTTCATTTTAAAAACCCCTCGGCTTCGCAACACAACAACGTACTACGTTGGTCTGATTAACAACCGAAACCCAGCAGGAACACGGCTGCTGTGCGGGCACCAAGGCATCAAAACAGCCATTTTTAGAATATATTCAGACATAATTAATACCCCTGTGTTTGTTACTGGTTTGTCTGAAAATTAATCTAATTGTATCTATAATCCAGATGTCTTTCCTGTCTCACATCATTATCCTGTTCTCAGTGTTGAAGGTGCATTCAGAGACAAACGGTACATGTGTATTACAAGTCATCAGAAAATATGGCAGAGCTATCTGGTGAAGATGGAGTCAAGTACAGCCTCCATGAAGGAAAAGTGTAACTGCAATTTTATCATTAAAATCCTATTCCAACTGCAGTCTTGCAAGTGATATTTTAAAGTACTTATGCACTGTAGTTATGTGCTGATAAGTGAATACAAATACCATTTACTCCTCCTCACCTTCAAAAACATATTTTTGATCAAATGGCAAATTAGTTTTAAACTTTTTGTAAAAACCGGGATTATAATCCAATAAATGCTAAATAGCTATATAAATTATAAAATTGCCAGACAAATAAATCAAAGACTGTAATAACTGCTTCATCATTTAGAGCTACTATGTGTTGACACCCCAGAGTGGCAGTGCACAAAGACATGTCATACATGATATATTTTAAAAGATCCAACAGTAAATTACATAACTGAAACTAGCTTTAGCCCAAATTCAGATTGACTGGCAGCGACCTGGCTCTGCTCTCGTGCTCAGAGGCCCGGCAGACACCACCTCTTGCCCTTTGTCCCGTCCGGTCCTAGAGCTCCTACCTTGTCGTTCTCCACGTCGTAGCCCAGACTGATCAAACAGGCCTTGAACTCCTCCGCCTGCAGGGCCCCGCTGTGGTCCTGAGATCAGCCAAACGCCCAATCACAGAGCACCAAACGTCATGAGGACGAACCGATCGCAACACGGGCACGGGGGATGGATGGTGACCATGAGACCCACGGCATGCAAGGAGAGGATGAGGACATGGAGGATGGAGGGATGGACAGACAGACAGACAGACAGACAGACATTCATGGATGTTTAGACAATGTCAACACACACAACTCCACAGGCAGCTGTGGTTGTTATTTATAAAAAATGTGTTAATGTATTCACGGTTACGTGAACTGTTAAATTAAAATTTCCCTTTCAGAAAACTTACAGTAGTAGTAGTAGTAAGTAGAGGAGACATCTACGTACAGCAGGAGAATATACACTCAGCGCCACTTTATTAGGTACACCTGTCCAACTGCTCGTTAACACTTAATTTCTAAGCAGCCAATCACATGGCGGCAACTCAGTGCATTTAGGCTGTAACATGGTCAAGAGAATCTCCTGCAGTTCAAACACGCCATCATTAGGGGAGAAAGGTGATTTGAGTGACTTTGAACGTGGCATGATTGTTGGTGCCAGAAGGGCTGGTCTGAGTATTTCAGAAACTGCTAATCTACTGGGATTTTCACGCACAACCATCTCTAGGGTTTACAGAGAATGGTCCGAAAAAGAAAAAACATCCAGTGAGCGGCAGTTCTGTGGGCAGAAATGCCTTGTTGATGCCAGAGGTCAGAGGAGAATGGCCAGACTGGTTCGAGCTGGTAGAAGGGCAACAGTGACTCTAATAACCACCCGTTACAACCAAGGTGGGCAGAAGAGCATCTCTGAACGCACGTCCGTCCAACTTTGAGGCAGATGGGCTACAGCACAGAAGACCCACATCGGGTGCCACTCCTTTCAGGTAAGAACAGGAAACTGAGACTCAATTTGCACAAGCTCATCGAAATTGGACAATAGAAGATTGGAAAAACGTTGCCGGTCTGATGAGTCTCGATTTCTGCTGCGACAGTCGATGGGTAGGTCAGAATTTGGCGTCTACAACATGAAAGCATGGTCCATCCTCCTTGTATCAACGGTTCAGGCGGTGGGTGGTGTGTCATGGTGTGGGGAATTATTTCTTGGCACTCTTTGGGCCCCTGGTACCAATTGAGCATCGTTGCAAGCCACAGCCTACCTGATTATGTTGCGACCATGTCCTCCTTTATACCTAATGTACCCAACTTCTGATGGCTACTTTCAGCAGATAATGCGCCATGTCATAAGCTGGAATCATCACAGACTGGTTTCTTGAACATGACAATGAGTTGGCTGTACTCAAATGGCCTCCACAGTCACCAGATCTCAATCCAATAGAGCATCTTTGGGATGTGGTGGAACGAGATTCGCATCATGGATGTGCAGCCGCACAATCTGCGCAACTGTGTGATGCCATCATGTCAATATGGACCAAACTCCCGAGGAATGCTTCCAGCACCTTGTTAATCTATGCCACGAAGAATTGAGGCAGTTCTGAAGGCAAAAGGGGGTCCAACCCGTTACTAGCATGGGGTACCTAATAAAGTGGCCGGTGAGTGTAAATGTCGTTGGTCTCTGCGTGCACAATTTTAACTATCTCAGCAGAAGAAGTCGGCATGTCCAATATTTCAAAGACGTCAATATTGTCGCAACAGACATTTAAAGGTTCTAGTGTCGTGCCGTTAACCCTCATGTCGCCTCCCTACCAACTACACAACTTTTGGTTTTTCTAGGTCCAAAGTAAAAATAGTTTTTCCAAGTTTTTTTGCCCCCTTTTCCCAATGTTTTGATCACTTTTCTTCTGCGCTTTTGACGTTTTTGTTATGTTCCCCCCTGACATTTTTAAGCTTTTTCTGTAATTTTTGTTACTTTTTTTCAATGTTCTTTTATCAATTTTTTTCTTCAAATGCTATAAAATTTGATAAAACACCCGAATTCAAAGAAAGTAGTAAACTGATCGTTTATTTTACTTGTAAAGAGCATCGTCTGGACGCATCCACACTATTGTTTTTGGACGTTTTGGTTGATAAAAACCCAAATTTCAGATTTTCTGAAACTTTTTGAAAAGGTGTCAAATTTGACCCGAGGACAACAGGAGTGTTAAAGAACACAAGATGTGTCCAGAAACACAGATGTGATGTGATGTGATGTGGCACAAATCAGGGACACACACAGATGATGAATGATGGTGGTGTCTTTCTCACTGTTGGGAGTTTTCCAAAGCTCTAGAAAGTGGTTTGACATCGACCACAGCGCACACACTCTGGTGACATATTGTGCTTCTTACACCCAATTAAGCACCGCTTCTGAAGAGTGTGTCTTTATGCTAAACTACAAATAACATCTTCTGAGTGCCATTAGCATGAGGATTAAAGTAGTGTTCCTATCAGAGTAAGTCTGCAAATTCCTGCTGAAAAAAATGAAAATCAAATTTACTTTACAAATTTACTGCCTTCATTATCTTTGAATTAACTAACGGCTTTTTTGTGGATGTGATGCCTCTCGGCTAAAAAGGCAGAGAGTACATCTCTGCTCCGCTAACACCTGAACGCAGCTTCTTCCCAACATGTGCTCGCCCACGTGAAACATCTGGATAAATACTCATACGCTCGGCTCCTCTCTCACCCCCTTGTAGGGTCTAAACAATCATGCAGTCCCCCCCCCCCCACCCACCCAGAAGAAGGAGATTGGGCCCCTGACCTTGTCAAAGTGGTTGAAGGAGGCGCGGTACTCGTAGAGCTGCTCCTGGCTGATGCCCTTAGCGTCACGCGTCAGGATCTGGTTCTCCACCTCGTTGATGGTTCTGGCGATGGTGGTCAGCAGCTGCTCCCAGCCCACACGGAGGTGCTGCACGGGGGGGCGGGGAGGGCAAGGGAGACACGTTAGGGAGGAAACAGGTTAGACACTGCCTTTCCCAGTTCTACTCTTTTTTTATTTTTTTTTCAGCTGCCTTTTTTGTGATCAACAATTTTTGATTTTATTCTTTCAACAAAACATGGAGCATGCACCATGGTCAAATCCCGCTCCCCCCCCTTTGAATAGCCTTGTCGCTTAACTGTGCTTTATAAATAAAGAGGCCTTGCCCTGTTGGACTTGTTGATTTTGGGGCAGTGGGACAGAGGTAACTTCACAAAAACAAACTGCTTTTATGGGCTTTACTAGTAACTTTAAAAAAGGAAAAACAACACATTATGAGAGCAAGACTGTGATGATGAACAGATTAATGCCTGAAGGTTGTAGATGTGTGTGTGTGTGTGTGTGTGTGTTACCTCCATTGTGTAGGAAGTGTATTGGTTGTCGAAGATAAGTGCCTCCTGGATATGCTGGTGGTATCCCTCCAGCGTGTTGATTTCGGGCATGTAGGACATGATGGTCTGCTGGTACTCCTTCAGGTGGGTCAGCTGGTCCTCCAAAGTGCCGTTCATTTCAATGGATATCCTGCCGATTTCCTAAAGACACAAACGCACACTTTAATATCCTGCTAATCCTACAAAGGAACATCCACCATCACACGCAGCGCTCTGGCACAAACTCTCTTGTAGTTCTATAAAATGTCAGAACATGGTGAAAAACGTTGATCGGTGTTTCCCCAAAGCCCGAGACAACGTCCTCAAATGTCTAGTTTTATCCACAACTCAAAGATATTCAGCTCACTGTCACAGAGGAGTGAAGAAAGTAGAACATATTCACATTTAACAAGCTGGTATCAGAGAAGTTTTCATTAAAAAAAAAAAAAATACTCAAACCAATCAATGAATTGTCAAAATAGGTGGTTAATTTAATTGAAAAATAAAAAAGTAAAAATTAAGGTGCTCCACGGCTGTTAAGAGTTAGGATTTTTTGTTTGAGTCTCCTGTACAGTGGGTACACAAAGTATCTCTGCATAGTCCTCTTGGTCTACTTGAATGTATGTAGAAATAGTTGTGAGTGAAGCAGTGTGTGTGTGTGTGTGTGTGTGTGTGTGTGTGTGTGTGTGTGTGTGTGTGTGTGTGTGTGTGTGTGGTGTCATGACAGAGACCCGATCCAAAAACTAGTGATTATAAAGTAAACATAGCGAGTACATGTAAAATATGAATAAGTAAAATTAGAAACCTGCACAAATAAGTTCAACTAAACCCTGTCGAGTCTTTGCTCTATGAGCTCACTGTTGCACAATGTTGGCCTGAAAACTGTGACAAACTACACACAGTTGTGCAGAGCTGAAACGTTTCAACACAACGTGGATCGCTCGGACCGGCTGCGTGGGCTGACCCCTTACCTCCATTTTGGCCTGTATGTAGGCGCCGACCGTGTTGGCCTGAGTGGCGAACTTGGCTCTCAGAGTGTCGTTGGAGTTCTGCTTGTTCAGCTCATCCTGCAGGGCGTTGTCACGCAGCGGCACCATGTCCATGGCCTGCAAACACACACACACACACACACACACACACATTAGAAACGCGCACAGCTGTAACAGAACGCACCTGTAGCTGCACACACAAAGCAGCTGGAGAAGTCTTCAAATCGTTCAGCCTCCAGAGACGTTGAGCTACCTCAGCAACTGTACAAATCAGTCTGACCCATGACCACAAAAGTGTTTACATCATCTCTAAATAAATATATGGGACGGGGGGGCTGGTTGTTAGTTCCGGTATGTGCAGTGGTGTCGGGCTGGGACTGAGTACCCAGGGTGCTCATGTAAGGAGCAGTGGATGCAGGGAGGGGCCCCCATAGAAAATGCCTTTCTACAGGGCCCAGAATTTTGCGCTACACCGCTCGGTATGCACACTACCCCAAAAGAAGCAGCAGCAAACATTTAAAGGGAAAAGCAATACACTTGCATCAAGTGTTTGCAGCCTTAAATCGGTTTACTGTGTGTTTTTTTATTACTCCCAAACTAAAAGTGCTAAACTCAAAAAAGTAGTAGGAGCCTTTTTAAGCAAAAGTGAGAGAGCTGCACTATACGTATGACTTCTGAGGCATCAAGTAGAACAACAACAGAAACAGTGAGGTGTAAGAATGAGGATGAGAAGGCACCGGCTGCAGCCCTACCTTCTTCCATTTGCTGTCGATGCTCGCCGGTGTGATGGTGGTGTAGGGGTTCGCTCCGCTCAGCTTGATGCCGTTGCTCTGGGCAATCTTCTGCACCTCAGCCTGGATGGACTGGATGGCCTCCCGCTCCTTGTTGGCCTCCGCCAGCGTGGACTTGAACTGCTCGTGGGCTGTGATCAGACCCTGCGGGTGGGGAAAAACAAAAACACACGTTTTGTATAAAAGGCTGTCAGTGGGTAGTGACTGTTGGAGGGAATGCCAAAGGGTGACAAAGACACGCGCGTCACACGGCGAGCAGCTATGCGCACTACACGGAGAAATAGGAGAGAGAGAGAAACGGAGACGGTCGCTGTTCGAAGTGTGATGAGCAGGTTGAGACTGTGTGTGTGCGTCCTCGAGATCTGTGAGTCATGTAACTTGTGTTGTCAGTTCTTTTAAGCTCGTTGATGTAGGCTAATGGTTTATAGTTTTATAGTGCTAACCTAAATTAAGCTAGCTGGTGATGTGTTGTCCTCGTTCTTTGCCCGTTAGCTAGGTTACACGTGTCTGTTCATCCAATATAACAGTAATTGTAACGCCCTGGCTCACTGTAGCAATTTATGTGCACTGTTTACATGCTGTAGTAGTGACACAGCACAATTATAATGTGGTCAATGGTGAGTTTGTTATCAGCTTACCTATATGTATATAATGTACTTAATGATGGGTTGTTATTGTTTGCTAGACTGTATGTGGTTCTTATGCATTGTATATTATGTTGTTTTCCCTTGCAGAAAACACACACACCTACACAGCTAAACAGAGTAATAGCAGACGCCCATGTTTGTACTGTTGCTTTTGAATAAAATATCAAAGGAGAGGAGTGGTTTCCGTCCGTGTTTTGGCAGACACACCTGGGCGAAGTTGGAAACTGGGATTAGTCCTCCACAACGCGTTTGTTTAACCTCCGGCTGCACAGCAACTCTATTTTCTGCCAGATGTAGCTTATAACTCTCTGTTTACTGTTTAATACATTGCTTAGGGCTGGGCAGAATATCTATAATGTCCATGTATCGACATTGATGCGTGAGGCTAGTTATCAGCTTACATTTTAGATACTGTAATATTGTGACATGGCATATGTTGTTCAAGTCATTTACATCATTTAAATTTCTTTAGTGAATCCTCTTTGGCACATTGTCAGACAGGTGCTGCGCCGATGTGGACCAGACTCACACACGGTTCCGTTTCCAGTTACCTGGATCTCCTCGATATTGTGGACGATGAACATGTCCTGCAGGTCCTCCATCGCTCCCTCCATCCAGTTGTTGAAGGGCGCCGCTCTCTTGGCGTACTCCAGGTAAAGCTCATCTATCGACTCCAGCTGCTTCTCTGTCCTCTGTGGGCAAGAAAACAGCAAGAAGAGCAATTCATCCATTAATACTATAAATACAGCTGTTCCAGGACAGAGGAAATACGTCCTTCAGCATTAGGGGCACGTCTTGCATTTTTCTACCCAATATAAAATACCTGCTTTTATAAACCTTACTTTGAGAACTAACACAAATGAATCCCTGAGTGTCTAGCGTGATACGTCGCAGCATTTGCGATGTTTTTTGCGTGCAGCCCTACACAACACACAGACGCGTACCTCCAGTGAGTCTTTGCGGTTGTGGGTGAGAGTTCCCAGGACGTCCCACTGATCGCAGATCTTCTGACAGCGAGCGTTGACGCTGGCAGAGTCGTAGTAGTCCAGCTCGCTAAAAACACAGAGCAGAGGAGAGCAGAGTCATGAATTAATTAGGGCTGAACAATTTGGGGAAAGAAAAATGTAACTGCGATTTTTCTGCCACATATTGCGATTTCGAGTCATGATTTTTTTTTATTTCAAAGTATAGCTAATGTCCAATATTCACTGTGTGTAACAGATAAAACATGACATGGAGCATTATAACAAGAAACACCATCAAACTGCTCTATATTCTTATGCAAGGAGGAGAACATGGATATGAATTGCTAGCAATAAGAGTTTTTCTTTTAAGCGTGGAACATTGAACAGTCAAACATAACATTTTTAAAAATATATAGCTATAAGAAGACAATTCCCATAAAAATATCAGTAATTTGTCTTCTGAAGAAAAAAAAAAAACAGTGACTATGTTAGTAAAAAAAGAGGATTCAAAAATGTTAAACCAAATGTTGCACCAAACTTTCAACTAAATATTCACATTGCATTAATCGCGGCCTTCACCATTAGCTTATGGCATTCTTTCAAATCGCAATTTCAATTTGAAGAAGATTAAATCATTCAGCAGGTTTTCCTCTGTAGAGTGTTCTTGTCCTTCACACTGAAGGACAGATGTTCTTCCCTCCTTACTTGAGTTCCTGTGCGATGGCGGCGATCTGCTCCACTCTGTCCTGATGGGCTGCCAGGTCGCTCTCAAAGGCCTCGTGTTTCCGTAGCAACGCCTTCACTTCTGACAGGGTGGAGGTCTCGTAGTCTTTCTGGGTCAGCATGGCCTCCTTACCTGCATGCACATAAAATCCATCAATCCATGGAACATGGGAGTTAAATGCTGCAGAGACGTTTAACACAGTGAAGAAAACCACGTGTCGAATTTGTTGTTAAAGGTTAAAGTTTAAAATATCTAAAATATGACCTGCTCTCTTCCCTAGGAAGACTGACTAGTTGATTAATTTTAATCGATCCCCAATGGGGAAATTACAATTTACACTCTGTGTCCACACTTTGTTAGTAATCACACACAGCGCGCACGCACACACACACACACACACACACGCACGCACGCACGCACGCACGCACGCACGCACGCACGCAGGATGTAGTAAGACGTAAGTCTAGTGAGAGCCAATTTAATTGCAGTCAAAAGGCAATTGTGAGCAGCTGTTCTTTAGTTTGGTATTTTACTTTTATCTTTTTGACTCTCAAGTCTATTTCTTTTCCAGTTTTCAAAGTCTTTGATTTTTATTCCTTTTGCTATTTTTTGTATTTTGCCTTTTTGGCCTTATTTGGGAGTAATACCAACACCCCATCTTAAATCAAAAACTCAACGTTTGATTCGTCCTTCCGGTTACACACCATACTGAGACTACTGGTAACATCTACCTATAACATTTGATTGATTAACTCCACTTTAACCAAAAAAAGTGCAGTTGGATGAAGGTGAAGAAGAGAGAGAAAAGACTTGAAAAGAGGGATTTTCATCTTGAAACTGAGCCAAGATTTTTGTAAAAAAAAAACAACAACAAAAAAAGAAGGTCCCAGCTTGATCCCAGAGGGCGATTCAGCTCGGTACAGCATGTTCCTCCACTGCGTGTTACGTACCATCGGTCCAGGACTCGTGGATGGCCGCCTTCTGGTGGAACTTCTCGGCCAAGTGCTCCAGCCTCTCCAGACGCCGGATCTCGCTGAGGATCCATTCCTCGTAGCCTTTCTCCGCTCCCTCCAGAGTGTGCCACGCTCCATTGATATCCTGAGACCACACAGCAGGAACAACATATGAAGCCTTCACCTCAGTAAAGTACAGCAACGGTTTATTTGCATGTTAAAACCCCCTGGCCCACCAACATCAACCACTGCACACTCAACGCGGAGTATTCTGTTGTAACTTTTGAAAGAACCAAACCTAAAGTTGATCTTTTGCTTTTTTGTGTACAGTACGACCACAAAAAGCTACTTTTTGAATCTGAAGAGGTCAATATGATTGATGAAATGCACAAAGCATTGACTGGTCTCGGATCCCTCGGATCTCCTTTTTACACCAAAAACATACCAGTACCAAATAAAAGAGAAGATCTTTTCATATTTGACAAAAAAAGTGCACTTTCCTGTTTTGTTCTCTCTCTTACAGACGGTCGAGAAGCTGATCCGGCAAAAATCACAAGCATCTACAAGCTAGGAGGCCTCAGTGCCAACATGGCACTCGTGTCCGCTTTGTGACTGAAAAATGTTTAATTTTACACATCTGTATATTTTTTAAGCAGGTGTAAGTGTAGATGTGAATCCTAATTAAGAGCACACTCATCCAATCAGCGTACTATCCATTAATTTGGAATATGAATTCTCTACATGCGCAGGTTTCCTGCAGTCTGTCACAATTAGGATCAACGTTCAAACATCTCCAGATATGCACTCTTGTAGATGATATGGACACTGGTAGATGATATGGACACTGAACACTTGTAGATGATATGGACACTTGTAGATGATATGGACACTGAACACTTGTAGATGATATGGACACTGAACACTTGTAGATGATATGGACACTGAACACTTGTAGATGATATGGACACTTGTAGATGATATGGGACACTTGTAGATGATATGGACAGTGAACACTTGTAGATGATATGGACACTTGTAGATGATATGGACACTTGTAGATGGTATGGACACTTGTAGATGATATGTGCATACATACAGACACCATGCGTCCCTCTGATGGCATGAAGGCAGGTCTGTTGCTGAGTCTCAGTTTAGTCTGCAGAGTGTTGAAGCTGATCTCCAGCTGGCATTTCTCTTGGACCTGAAGGGAGGGGGGGGGGGGGGGGGGGGGTGGGGGGGGGGGGGGGGTGGGGGGGGGGTGGGGGGGGGGGGTGGGGGGGGGGGGGGGGAGAGAAACAGCGTTAGTTGACACATTCAGCAGAGGAAACAAAAACCTCTTAAAATGAAGGATAAGGATATGAAAGCATTGAAAATATCCTCACCTAGCTCAAGGCGCTGGTGAGGGTTAACGTTTAAAAGCCTTTGTCACATGCAGAAGGTGTTCCATACCTTGGGGGGTTTGTGGACACAGCGGTAGTCTCTGAAGTCCTCTTGCTTGGCCTGCATATCATTTACAGTCTTCTCCTGGGTTCGGTTCTCCAGCCAGGGGATGGTCCGACGGATCCACTCCAGCAGCTGGAGGCAGACAGGGAGAGAACATAATCGGGTTGTCAGCCACTGGAGAAAAGGCGCCGACACTTTCCTAATGATACAAGTTTGATCCAGAAAGCCTTGGAAGTCACTTGATCAGTGCGTCTTGTAAATGTTTAGCAAAGGCGAGACGTTCACACATTAACCCCCGGTTCTCTACATTCTCCGTTGGCTCCCGCTGCGTTTTAGAATCAATAATTCTAATATTTTTTTTAATATTCTGTTTTTTGGCTTTTTTTTTAGGCCTTTATTTGATAGGACAGCTTAAACATGAAAGGGGAGAGAGAGAGTGTGAGAGAGGGGGAATGACATGGATGAAAGGGCCACAGGTCGAAATTGAACCTGCAGCCGGCGGGAGGACTACGCCTCCGTGCATGGGCCGAACGCTTAAAAAGGTGAACTACACAGGCGCCCCTCAATCTTTAGATTTTATTGTGTTTTTAAGGTTAAAATGGCCTGGCTCCAGCAAATGTGCCACAGTGGTGACACTCTGTGAACAGGTCATTACGGTCATCCCATCAACTTTATTCATAAGTTCCGATTTCAAGGAACAAACTGTGGGCTGATGCACTTTTGCAGACGTTACCCCGAGACTTTGGAACAAGTTACTTCCCGACATTGGCACAATTACAGACATAGCTCTATTAAAATCTAAACGCAAAACATATTTATTTAGAATTACAGTGAACCCTCGCTATATCGCGGTTCACCTTTCACGGTCTCGGTGCTTCACGGATTTGCATCGTGCATCGTGTTGGCCCCTGAACTTCAGCGAGCAGCTCAAGAATGGG
>NC_045735.1:879317-879436 GCF_008692095.1 Etheostoma spectabile
GAGCCGTTCATTACAGTTCTCAAACATAAATCAATGGTGGCATGTCTGTTTTTAAGAATCTTTTTGCCCGGAAGAAAAAAAGAGCGACAAAAACTACCGATAACTATGTTCTTCTCTCG
>NC_045735.1:879446-879685 GCF_008692095.1 Etheostoma spectabile
CCTGCACCGCGGGCTTTAGAAGAAAAACACGCTACAGAGCGGCGACAGGATGCAGCGGCTCCGTCAGAAGAGCAGGGAAATACACGGGAGGCTCTAGTTTTCCTACTGTACTTGTATTTTTTTCATTATAATTTTTTATTTTCTCCCTTTCTAATCCAGTGACTCTGTGATCTCCGCAATTTGAAGCCTTCAGTTCGTATTGATGATTAAAATTATTTTACAGTACAGTAGTTATTTGT
>NC_045735.1:879695-881674 GCF_008692095.1 Etheostoma spectabile
TGTTTATACAGTACTTTTATTTGTTAAACAAATACTTGGGCCTGTAAAAAGGTTTTTCTTCTTTGGTTTCAATGTATTACCAAGTATTTAATCGTATAATAATTGTAAAAGAAATAAAGGTTACTACTTCACGGATTTCGCCTTTCACGGGTTCTTTTTGGAACGTAACCCCCGTGAAAAACGAGGGTTCACTGTACTTATAATACATAGAAGCGCTGTGACATTTTTCCTTTTATGCAACCTTTTCTGACTTTACTGTATTCTATGTTTTATTCTAGTCATTGAATGTTATGTTGTTTTATTCTTGGTCCTTGATGTAAAGCATTATATATAGAAATGATTGATTGATGCTTGCTGCATATAGAGATCACCGAGGATCTGAAGTGAAGAGGTCCAGTCAGCGAGGGTGTAAACCTGCTGGAAGCGTTTTGTCCTCACCTCACTGGCCAGCTTCTCGTAGTCCTCCATCATTTGCTCGTTCTCCTGGTTGACAGCCAGCACTTTGCAGATACGATTCGCGGCTGTCTCGGCCTATCAGGACACAGAGTGATGAGTAGCGCTCACAGTGATTGGATAAAAACACTCACTTTGTGCCCAAAGCTCAGTGAGAACATTCGCTCTAGCTACACATTTCCAACTGGATGCCGCACTAAAAAGCCACTAAAAACAAACAGTAAGTGTCTATTGCACTCGAGAACTACCTAAACCGTTCATTACCAGTTATAATAACAAGTTTTTGGTTTTCAAATCTGTGCAAACACACTCCACACACAGGCAGTGAATAGGAATAAATGTAACCATAAGGTCAGGCACACGTTAACAAAGTGGTCAAAGACAAAAACTCATCAGTCAATAAATGAAGGTCACATTTGACCAATTAAAACATGCTCCAGCTGTTGATGGTTAGTTGAACGTGGCAAAAAATAAATAAAAAAATTCAATCGGTGCGTTTTAAAGCTCCATGCGTCTCCCGTCACAACTAAGGAGTCAGTCCATACATCTAGTTACAGGTTCATGTAGCGCTGTAGTCCACATCTGTACGTCTGCCTAGGACATTACACTACTGTACCACTGGAATAAAAACAAACAGTACACACACACACACACACACTTTGACATCTTGATCAAAGGGGATACATATAAATATATATAACAAACTTTCTATTTGTTCTATTATACATGGCTAATGTGCTTTTGAGTTTACATGTCTACCTTTAAGTATAAACTAACATGTTCAATATACATAATAATAATAATAATAATAATAATATCACACAATAAAACATTTAGAGCAGAGAAGTGTTAATAGCTTAGGAGAAAGCGGAAGGACATCAACCAGTGTTTCCCTCAGTGATAAACCCAAACAGGTCTGCTCTTCCCAGTCGTTAGAAGGAACCTTTCAGGTTTTACGGTTTCCCACCGGAGAAATAGACGCCGCCGCACCAACATGTAACCGGAAATGTGTGAAATTTAACACCGGCAACCAATCCAGTACATGCACAGCATGGTATTCATTCAGCAGGGAAAGTGTGAAAGATCACAGTACTGACGTGAGTTTGTGAAATTACATCCAGACCGCAGTAAGTAAATCCCTTTTTGGGGAGACGCAGTCAATGTCCAAAGAAACCGAAGCAGAAGCATCAGAAAGCGTTCGTGGCGGTCAGAGTTCCCGTCACGGTCCTAATCTCTTGACATTTCCTGTTTTTTTGTTTCCCTCTCTGAGTTTCCAGAACATTGCAAGACAGCATCTGTGACCATATTACTGCTACGTAATCCTCTGAGGAGAAACATCAAGCAGCAGTAATAAATGTTAGGGAAACATTTCACTGTATTTGAGCCTTTTCATCTTCTGGTATTCACTAGATTCCCATGAAAACTGATCTCGGTCTTTCAACTATCTGGAACAAAAGAAAAGATGGAAACTATATTCCCCTGAAAACCAATCTTGGTCCTCTGATCTGCTACTACACTATGACCCC
>NC_045735.1:881684-881764 GCF_008692095.1 Etheostoma spectabile
ACCTCTCAGGTCATCTGGGACAGGTCTACTTTTGGGGGGTGGGGGGGTCTATGCTCCTCATATCTGGAGTAAACTCCCAG
>NC_045735.1:881774-881890 GCF_008692095.1 Etheostoma spectabile
ATCTGCTGCTACTCTCAGTTCTTTTAAATCAAAGCTGAAGACCTTTCTTTTTGACGTTGCCTTTCTTTAAATGACTGTTCATTTCTTTAATGTTTAATTTCTTACGCTGCACTGTA
>NC_045735.1:881900-882006 GCF_008692095.1 Etheostoma spectabile
TTGTGTTTTATGTGTCTTAATGTTTTTATTTTTAACTGCTTATTCATGTGTTTTATCGGTTTTTATTTTTTAACTGTTTTTGTGTAAAGCACTTTGGATTGCCCTG